>NC_045960.1:100378826-100560472 GCF_010909765.2 Amblyraja radiata
AACTCTGCCACTGTGTCATCCTGCATTGCTGAGTTCCTTAAATTCCCCCAGCTCCAGCTTTTGTACAGCCCTGACTTGGGCTGCTGATCCAACTTATCACTTGCCTTCCCATACACTTTGCAAGTGCTTGTAATATTTATCCAACGCTATTTATTACCAAGCACAATGATTCTCAGGACGTTACTAATGAAAAACACTGGGTATTAAAAGACAAAGTTGAGGGGTGAAGCATTGTCATATTTGTCCTTTCCGATTATGGTTTGTATAATTTTAAAGGATGGGATGAAATTTCTCACGTTGATAATTTCAACAAAATTTTAATCAGGAAAGGAGACATAAAAGACAGCAGATGCTGAAATCTTGAGCAGAACACAAAGCGCTGGAGGAACTCAACGGGTCAGGCAGCATTTGTGGAGGGATTGAACAGCTAATGCATTGGGCCAAGACACTTGGCGAAATGTCACCATTCCCTCCCGAGAGGCTGGATGACCCATTGAGTTCCTCCGGCATTTTCTGTGTTTTATTCGTCAGAAAATGTGTCTTATATTTTCATTAATTCTTGTTAACTAATTAAAAGTGATATCATCTGATCATTAATCTTGCACTAAATAGAATTGTAATGTATATATCCCAGTCTTAATTCCTTATTGTCTTTTACCACAAGATTATGAATTTAATTTACACATTAATTTGTACTACAAGCTGGGGAAATGGGTTTTGCGTTTACGACCTTTGCCTTTCTAACAAGAATCTCTGGACATAATCTATCAATGTTAAAATAATACTTTCATTTGATTACAAGAATGACTAAATGACACAAATTATTGTATATTCTGATTGATGAAAATGTCCTCTATAACTCAAGAGGTTAATGAATTCATAGAAAACCAATTTGAAGCAGGCCATTCTAATGTAGGCATTACTCACAAAGATTGGCATCTGTTCGGCACAATGTTTACGAAATGCATTTCCCTGTCACACAATCTAATCCTGTTGCAAAACTATGGCAAGTACTTTACGGTCTTGCAATAATCCTTTCTCCCCGCAGCCCAAGGCGTGAGAGTGACATTAACATTCTCATGGAGACAAATCTTTCAATGAAGTCAGCTGAAAGTGAAAAGTAGGAACCTGTGCTCTTGGGCCCTATGTTTAGTCAGCCAAACATTTACCAATTCCAATCACTTTCAGTAGGAATGACCAATTAAGCCCAAATTAATAAAAAACAGTTCTGCATTATTCAATGAACTCCAACCCAAGGTAAATTCCAAAGGCAACAAAGCTCTGGTAACCATTTCCATCAAAAACATCGAAACTCTGATCATCTGCACTGTACACGTCAATACCCCAACAGTTATTCACCATTTAATGCAACATAACAAAGAATAAACAGGTAACGATCAATTCCAGCAGAAAGTTTAAAAAGTTCTGTTACAACTTGAACAGTTCTGGTTGATTTGATTTCGAGAAAGTGGAAGTTACTCACAGTTCTCCCATTTATCTCTCTCAGTATATGATGATGTTTTCCAGACATTGACTGGAATCAGACGTGGGAGCAAAATAATACTATTTATAGCCTCCCATTTTCTAATCAATACTGTTGAGTACAAGATACAAACAAGTTTAAGACAATCTAGATTTAGTTCACACAGCAAGAGGCAGTGACAACTCTTTCATCATTTTCCAACAAATTTAATTTGTTTATTTCAGTTTTATGTGGTTTTCATGTCTCCTTTTTTAGGCTTTACATCTTGTTCAGAGGTTCGGTCAATGATTCCTTATGCTGACGTCAGCTCACAGTTGTGTTTCTAGTCACTTTTATCTTACTCAGTAACCCTTAGTTTGAAGATACACATTTAGGCATCAGTGTACAGGCTATCAATCTTTATTTGTTCTTGCTAGGTTAAAGAAACGTTGAATTGGAAAAATATTTTTTCGATGGCTGTTTTGTTATGGAGTAAGGTGTTTGTGGGTTACAAATTTACAAAAGTCGATTCAACTTCCAAAAGAGATTGGGACATCTATTTGAAGAGGGAGAAATATCAAAGATATATGAAAAAGACAGGAGACCAAGGCCAATTGGATTTTAAAAAACAGGACACTAAATGCTGGAGTAACTCAGCGGGTCAGGCTGCACCTCTGGAGAACACAGATAGGTGATGTTTCGGGTTGGTATCAAAAACCAGAGGTCATAATTTTAAGGTAACGAGAGCAAGACATAATAGGAAACTGAAAGGCAACTGTTTCAGTCAGAGGGTGTGGATTTATGGAATGAGCTGTCGATGGAGGTAGTTGAGGCACAGGTACATGGATAGGAAAAGTCTAAAGATTTGAGCCAAAGGCAGGCGAATGGCACTAGCTTAGATGGGGCAACTTGGACATCATGGATGAATTGGGCCGAAGGGCCTGTTTCTACAACTTACTGAAGAAATTTATTTTCAACTTTGTTCTCTTAAGATTTTTGTAGATCTCAATGGCATCACCTCTCATTGGTCAAAACACCATAAGGAAGAAGATAGGCATGTTTTTACATTGTCTTCGTCTGATATCAGTGGACAGGGACTCCGTTTTTACCACCGAGTCACTGCTCGTGGATCCCTCCTTCAACACAATAATGTCAGCAAACAGCAGTAGGATAAGGTAACTCATTTCTCAAGTCATTTCCATCAATCAATAAGATCCTGTCTGATGTTTTACTTCAGCACTGGTTTATTGTACCGATCCCTCAGTTACCTGCTAAACTGCCACAGCAGATAAGGCCAGTGGGATGCAGAAAAACAGCATGGCTGCAAAAGTGTAGGAAGGAACTGCAGATGCTGGTTTAATCCGAAGATAGACACAAAAAGCTGGAGTAATTCAGCGAGACAGACATCATCTCCTGAGAGAAGGAATGGGTGACCCTTGTCTGAAGAAGGGACAACCTATGAGAAGAGAAGATAAGGCACATGCTGTGTCCAGTGTCACCTGCTCATTAAGTGGGCTGCTCGTCAATTCCACTCATCCCTGCGTTCCTGATCTTGTTTATAATTATATCCAGTGTGCGCTTCTGTGGGAAGATGGGAATAGTAAAGAAGACATTTATGGAAGTTAGGGATCCTTAGCCACTAACCATGGCAGGCTAGTGGGTATAAAAGCCCGAACAATATTTCCCTGCTGGTGGAAATGACAAACTTGTAGCCCTGAATAGTGAATCAAATGAAGGCAGCATTGTGGAAAAGAAGTATTAAAAAATAAGCTTCGGAGAAAAAAGCTTGCCCAACATATTTCTGGCTGTCCAATAAGAATAACAATGTGAAATGGATAATAAGTGTGTGCAGATGTGGATCAGAATGCAAGGCAGGGAAAAATCATGTAGTTTATAAATAATTCTGGCACACTTGCCTTCAATTTAATGCCTTTTAACAAAGGCAAGGACTTCATTCCCTTCATAAGCAGTTGTTTAGTGACGCCTGGAAATGATTTTCATGGTGAGTGCACAATATTCTGTGTCATTAGATGCTTCTTTCATGATGCGTGTGTCTGATTAATTTGAATCGGATGGCCAGATCTAAGGCTTAAATTCAGGTTGAACGGAAGGGTGGGGGGACAATTGTGTTTGAAACCATTTGAAACCATGCCTGAGTTTGAGTTCTCCACTGTGTAATAAGTGAGTGCATCACGAATTAGGAAAAGGTTAGTGGGAAAGTTTCGAGGGTTAGAGGTAACCCTTGCCGTTTCTACCATGTGCAATTTGTGCCCTCACCGCTGCTATGGTGAGGACACTAGATGGTGCTGGTCAAATTGGCATTTTCAGAGGGGAGCCCGATTCCTGTGCAGTTGAAACACAACTGTGTCACTTAAAGTCAGCCCACAGCTCGTTAAACGAAGGTGAAATGTTGCTTAAAACCTGGTGGGAGCGGAGATGCTGGAATCTGGAGCAGCAAGCAATCTGCTGGAGGAACTCAGATGGTCGAATAGCACCTATGGTTGGAAAGCGGGAACACAAAGTCTCCTAGTGGAATGATCTGATAGGTAAGGAAAGAGGCAGGAGGGCAGGGTTTCCTAAATTGGAAAATCTTCCTGAACAAGAGCTTGCCATTTCCATTCCCCTTCCCGCTCTCACCGTGACCTAAGTTTTCTCTGTTGCCAGGGTGAGGTCCAATGCAAACTAGAGAAACTATTGCCCCCGTCCCACTTAGGAAACCTGGACGGAAACCTCTGGAGACTTTGCGCCCCACCCATGGTTTCCGTGCGGTTCCCGGAGGTTGCAGGTGGTTGCCGGAGGTTGCAGGTAGTGGAAGCAGGTAGGGAGACTGACAAAAACCTCCGGAAACCTCCGGGAACCGCACGGAAACCTTGGGTGGGGCGCAAAGTCTCCAGAGGTTTCCGTTCAGATTTCCTAAGTGGGACAGGGGCATTACTGTGTTTCCTTGTTGCAGGTTTGAGGAAGACTGAGCCACTGGGACAAACTCGAGACCACCAGTGCCACCGTGTGGTCAAGACTGAGCTGCTGGGAAGAAGCACCGTCCATGGGTCAACTGCGGCTGGAGGAGAGGACAACATGGAATGAAGGAACCATGAGATCTGCTGGACTAATGACTATTTAACAATATGATGGCTGCACATCAATTGTGGGTTGGAAGATTAAATCCCATTCTGTTCTTGAAGGTTGGCTTAAAACATAGGCAAGACATTGTGAATGCACTGCCTGGATTTATAGAATCATAGAGCTGTATAGTACAGAAACAGGTCATCCATGCCAACCAAGTTGCTTCACCGATCTAGTCCTACTTGCCTGTACATGGCCCATATCCAAATCTTTCCTACCATGTAAATGTCTCAGTGTCCTTTAAATGTTGTAACCATACCCACCTCTAATATTTCCTCTGGCAGCTTATTCCATTCATATCTTCTGTGAGAAAAAGGCGCCCTTCAGGTTCCTTTTGATTTTTTATCCTTCTACATTAAACCTATGCTCTCGAGTAGTATACTTCCCTACTCTGCTCCTCATCATTTTATATGCCTCTATCAGGTCACCCCTCAGACTCTGTAGGGAAAAAGATGCAGTTTATCTAGTCTCTCGTTATAACTTAAGCCCGCAAGACCAATACATTTTTTGTGAACCCTTTCCAGTTCAATGGCATCTTTCCCAGAACTGTACAAAGTACTCCAAATGTGGCCTTACCAGCGATTTGTACAGGCATAGCATCACATTTTAACTCCCGTAAACAATACCCTATGCCAAATGCCCTTTTCACCATCTTGTCCACCTGTATCACCACCTTCATGGGACTGTGTACCAGCACCACTAGATCTCTCTGTTCTACAACACTCTCCAGGGCCCGACCTTTGGCTGTGTAAGTCCTACCATAATTTGTCCTACCAAAATGCAACACCTCGCTTTTTTATCAGAATTAAACTCCATCTGCCATTCCTCACTCGATGGCCCATTTGCTCAAGACCCTGTTGTAATCATAGATAATCTTCACTGTCTATTCAAGTTCAATGAATGGCTTTGTTCTTCCAATAAATTATCTAGATATGCATCATACGATCACAAACATGACATTGCATAGAGTGTGCAGCTTATTTCTGGACCCAAAAGTATTTACTGATATAATAGTAAGATTAAACGAGAACTTACCAGTTCGAAGTTTGATCGTTATTTTATGAGGAGTACGTTGAGGGAATACGTGAAGAACCCCGCCAGGACGCATGCGTGTCATTCTTCAAAGCAGCGGTGTGAAATCACAGATAACTGTAATGACTGAACATAGTAAGATTAGAGAAGAAAATACCAGTTGAGTATATGATCAAGGGTGGGAGCGGAGGGCACGTATTCCCTCAACGTACTCCTCATAAAATAATAATCAAACTTCGAACTGGTAAGTTCTCGTTTAATCTTACTATTTTACTTCGGAGTCACATGAGTGACTACGTGAAGATTTCACAGCTCTGTGATTTCATGCCGTGGAAACGAGTCCATGCATCACATCTGCCTTAATTGACTGTGGGAGGAATTGTGTTAACATGTTTAGACAT
This sequence comes from Amblyraja radiata, assembly GCF_010909765.2. Classification (NCBI taxonomy): domain Eukaryota; kingdom Metazoa; phylum Chordata; class Chondrichthyes; order Rajiformes; family Rajidae; genus Amblyraja; species Amblyraja radiata. Next base: position 100,384,845 of record NC_045960.1, read on the forward strand.
GAATCCAACATTGAAATCTATGATAAATTGTTAACAACAAATTATAGCCCCTATTTATGGGGTGAAATTATTTTACAGAACTTAAAATTGACTCTGCAAAGTTCCAGTTTAACTACTGGTTTGTGGTAGAATAGTTGGAACATTTTGATCAGTCCGTGTAGGCACTGAATAGTAAGCATCTTTTAGGTCGATGCTAGCCATGGAGTAGCCTTTGGAAATCAGTTCTTTAGCAGTTACCAGTTCCCATTTTGTACTGAATATATAGTACAATGTATTCAATTTGGTCAATTCGATGATGATGCGACTGTCACCATCTATTTTATTTTTGGTAAAGATATAAGACACAAATTCCAGCCAATCGTGTTGGGTTTACCCATTACCCCTTTTGCACAATTCAATGGTATATCCCTGGATACTGCTTAGGATATAAGTGTCTGTAGTTGATAAACACCATGTATCCAAAAGAGTGTAATCTCCCACCAATATGTGTATTATCCACTCTTCCTATAATTTGTAAGGGACCAGACCCACCTACCTCCATTGTTACCAGTGGAAGTTTGCTTCTTCTGTGTGGTCTTCGTGGAGGTTGAGGCGCCGGTGTCTGGGTTTGTTTTTGGGTTGGGGGTTTGCGCATCTTCCAGGAAGGCCGGTCTGGGCTATGGTCTAAAAGACCGCTGTCCTGTATGCCCGGCCTTTGAGCTTTCACCAGCTTCTCTTGTTCTGCTGGTGGGTGCATAAGGGTGCTGTCTTTGGCTGTAGGAGCTCCTTAATGTTGTCGCCTTTATGAGCCCCAGGGCTTTCCTAAGATTCAGATTCAGATTCAGATTCAATTTTAATTGTCATTGTCAGTGTACAGTACAGAGACAACGAAATGCATTCGAAGCATCCTGCTTCGACATGTTTCCAGATGCTATTTCCACGACTGGAACATTCAGGGATACGCAGTTTCCTGGTCCCAAGTATTTATGTAGTGGTGTCCATCGTGGTCTGGCTGTATGTATTTGGACACCATGACCAGTAGATTTTGCCTTCCTGCACCCCCTGCACACTTGTAGTTTTGTTCGTCAAAACCCCTCTTCAGGGTTAGCCCAGAATTGACCCCCCAGTACTCCCCTCTGACGAGGGAGATGCACTGTGCAGCCCTACGTAAGGTGCTGCTGTGGGTGTTTTTTATATCCCCACGGTGACTAGACTCCATCTCCCGGAGTCTGTCATGTTGGACCTCTGCTCCATAAGCTGCTCCAACCGGCTCCAGCGCTCACAGTCGCTGGCCGCTCGCGGCTGATCAAAGTCGGACTCATCAGTCAATGACTCTTTTGGTTTTCTTCTTGCCTTCCCGCCCAGACGCAGTGTTTAATCTGGCCGGTGCGGGGGCGAAGTCGGGCACAGCTGTTCCCTTACGGGTGATTCCTGTGCCGCCGGCCGCTGCTGGCGTCCGCAACTCCGCGGTCTTCCCCAGCCAGCTTTGTCGCAGCTCTGGTCGACTTCTTTGCCTTGTGCATGTTTCCCCACCTGTAGAACAGTATGGGAACAATAAAGACCGCAGTATCACTTACCTGCAGGTCCAGGCTTAAAACTTGCCGTTATGGGGGAACGTCCTTCCACCCCTCCTCCTGCCGTTTTGACTTGTCAAAGCCAACGGCTCCGTTGTGTATAGTCTCCCGCCCAGCCGTGGTGTTTAATCTGGCCGGTGCGGGAGCGAAGTCGGGCACAGCTGTTCCCTTACGGGTGATTCCTGTGCCGCCTGCCATTGTTTGCACAGCTCTCCATGTTTCCCCACCTGTGAAACAGTATGGGGAGAATAAAGAACGCAGTTTCACTTACCTGCAGGTCCAGGTTTAAACTGTCGCTACGGGGGAACGTCGTTCCACCCCGCCTCCTGCCGTTTCGACTTGTCAAAGTCGACGGCCCCATTCTGAATAGTCTCCCGCCCGGCCGTGGTGTTCTGGCCGGCGCGGGACCAAAAGTCGGCACAGCTGATCCCACTTACGGGGCTTGTGCCTTCAGCTGCTGCTGGCTCCCGCAACTTTGCGGTCCTCCCCAGCCAGCTTTACTATCAGCACTTGTGGACACTATTTTGTCCAGCTTCCTCCCTGTGTAAAAACAGCGCGGGGAACAATAAACTACCGCAGAGCAAGTCACTTACCTGCAGGTCGCGGTTTCAAACTTACCGCTGCGGGGGAACGCTCCACCCCGCCTGTCGTTTTGCAAGCGTGAAAGCGATATGGCACGCATGCGTCCTGGCGGGGTTCTTCACGTAGTCACTAACGTGACTCCGAAGTAAAATTAAAGACAATGCTTCCACAATGAAAGCTTCATTTTGAAATCCACTTTCATCCAGGAATTTAATTGGACCTATATATATCGATTGCATTTTATGATGGACATGGAGACATAAATCCAGTTGAGAAATAAATACTGTATCTCCGTCTCATACATTCCTAATATGCTGCATTAAACTATTATCAGAAACATAGCATGGCATAAAAGTGACGTCCTCCCCCAATGATTGTAGAGAGGAGCTTTCTTTGACAGTGACTAATCTGTTCTACAATCTTAAGCCTTACAAGCATCAGGGAGCTTATGTGTAGCTGTCCTGGCTGTAGCCTTCTGAAATAATTCTTTTGACTAACCCTTTTGCCAATCTCAACCTGCTAACAGAATTAATGGCCATGTTTTGGTATTCTTCATCTCTGCCAGCTGACCAAATACAAAGGGTGATTCTGGGTCTCTTCACTCATGCTCATATTGTGATCCTTGAAAGTAAACAACAGCACCAAAGGGCCAAGAGCTATTGGCTGTCCATTTCTGGCAAGCAATGAAACATGGTGGATGTAGAAATAAGAATAAGAGGGAAATAAATGTTTTGAAGAATTAGCAGGCTGCATTTTTGTCATGAATATGGTGGAGTGGCATGGATGTCCATCCAATAAATAAATATGTTAAACACCGACTTGCAAATTTGCTTCTGCAATCGTTTTTTTTTTCAACTTTGGACTTCATCACACCAGTTCATGTACCTGTATTTCCCGACAATGAAGATGCTGTTTTTTACCATAAAATAAGGCACAAAATTTTACCTGCGTCTTGGAGGCCGAAGGTTAGATTGTTAGCCAAGAAAGATAGACTTGGCTATCCCTCAGTACAGCGGCTGCAAAAGGACAGTACTGCTGTGGGGGAGAGTTCCTTCCACAGCCTGTGGGGAGTCTGGCCCGGGTCAGCATGGCTGGGCTGCCAGGGGTAAATTTGCGGGGAGGGCAGGAGAGTTGAGAAGGAGGGGGTCGGGGATCATGCCAGCAACTCACTCAGTAGCTCGGGTGGCTGCAAGTGGCCGCAGGGACTGGACAGGGGAACTGCACCTAGTCCTGGGGCTCGCAGGCGACCTGGGAACTGCAGCCAGTCCTGTGGCTCACAGGCGATCTGGGAACTGCACCTAGTCCCGGGCCTCTCAGGCGACCTGGGCGCTACAACCAGTCATGGGGCTCGCAGGCGACCTGGGAACTACAGCTAGTCCCGGGGACGCGAGGGATCTGGGAACTGCAGCCAGTCCCGGAGCATACAGGCGATCATGAAACTGCAGAAAATAATTTGAAAAACACGTGAAAACAATGTTTTATAAGTATGTATTACTAATTTATGCATTATTAGTGTGTGTTATTACTAATTCCTAAATTAGTTAGTATGTATTATTACCTCCATTTATTAACTATGGCGATAGATGTGGCCTGCGATCCGCTCACAAACATTGGTCCTGGCCCCTATGCAAAAAAGGTTGCCGACCCCTGGTCAAAACCAAACCCTTGATCCTGTCCCACCAGTCTTTTTTCAAAATTTAGCAACACAAAATGGGGGTGTGTCTTCATTGCCGGGAAATACAGCATATATTTATTGATATATTTTGTTCAAACAAACTTACTTGCTAATAAAGAGTGGGATATAAATGAGTCCTTCTCATGTTGGCAGGTCATTCCCCATGTGGGGAGGCATTGACTCCCGCCGTTCATATCAATGAGTTGGCAGAAAGGACCAGATGAGGATGCAAAGATCTTCAAAGGGATGGAAACATGCTTCGTGAGTGAGCAGCAACATGACCAGTGGGGCACAATGTAGAATAATGTGAGATTTACTTTAGTGGAAAAATATCAAAGTACTGAATTTTTTAAAGGATAAATAATGGGACAAGTTAATAAGGTGGTAAGGTGTCCTTGAACTCAGGTCACTGAAACATAGAAAACATTTGCAGGAGTAGACCATTCGGTCCTTCGAGCCATCACCACCATTCAATATGTCATGGCTGATCATCCAAATTCAGGACCCCGTTCCTGCTTTTTCTCCATATCCCTTGATTCCTTTAGCCCTAAGAGCTAAATCTAACTCTCTCTTGAAAACAGTCCTTTAGGACTGAAAGATGATATACAGCAATAATTATGAAGGTAAATGGTACATTGACTTTTATTGCAAAGGATTAGAGTACAATATTATAGAACCTTGGCTAGGGCACACTTGGAGTAGTGCATGAATTTTGTTCCCTTAATGCAAAAGAGGACAAACATGCTCCTGAGAAGGTTCATTAAACATTCTGGATCCTATTGTAGAGGCTCTGCTGTGTGGATCAGCTGGACGTTATTCCTTAGAGCGCAGTTACGACACCCAAAATGTTTACACAGCTCAATAGTTGGATGCAGGGGGGATGTTTCCTTGGCTGAGGAATCTTGAACCAATGGTCTCAGCCTCAGAACACAGTAGAAGTCCTTTAGGACTGAAGCAAGGGGAATCTTTTTCATCCAGCAAGAAGCAAATCTTCAGAATTCTCTACATTGGAGCACTGGGGTGGCTTAGTCATTGATTGTGTTTTAAACGGAGATTGAAGATTCCTGGAAGTTCAAGAAATCAAGGGAAATAAGAATGGGGCAGGAAAGTGGTGTTGAAGTAGAAGATCAGCTGCAATGTTTTAATGAGCAGTGAGGAGCATATAGGTAACTACTACCCCTCTGTTACTGTTACAAATGATGCAAAATAATAACAGACACAGTAGTAAAGCCCATCTGGATTAACATAGTCCATTAATCAAATCAAATCAAATCAAATCAACCTTTATTGTCATCTTGCAAAGCAACAGTTGCACAGTGCAAAATGAGAAGACGTTTCCCAGGGAATACCGGAGCATCGCACATGAAACTTAAAACTGATCAGGTAGAATGGCCATATTTATTTTCGGTGATGGAAAATTTTCAACTAGGAGAGAAGTACTGTACATGGGTTAAATTGTTATATTCTAATCCAACAGCTAGAATATTAACAAACAAAATGTTATCAACTAAATTTAATCTCTCTAGAGGCTGTAGACAAGGATGCTCACTATCCCCACTATTATTTGCTCTTGCAATCGAACCCCTAGCAGAAAGCGTTAGAAACCATCCAGGAATATTTGGATACAATACTAGAGACACAAGGAATAAAATCTCCTTATATGCAGATGATATACTAATATATATTACAAAATTAGAAACTAGTATTCCAAACCTATTAAATCTAATAACTCAATTTGGTCAGTTTTCAGGATATAGAATCAATTGGAATAAAAGCGAAATCATGCCAATAACAAAATTCAATTTACATACAATACAACAATCCCCTTTTAAAATAGTTAAAGATAAATTTAAATACTTAGGAATCTATGTAACTAAGACATATACCTCTTTATTTAAACTAAATTTCCCATCCTTACTGAATAAACTACATAAGAATATTCAATACTGGAAAACACTCCCCATTTCTATGCTTGGGAGAATTAATGCTATAAAAATGATTTTTTTACCGCAACTGCTGTACCTACTTCAATTAATTCCGATATATATCCCAAAAACTTTTTTCAAAAAAGTCGATTCCATTGTTACAAGTTTTGTCTGGGATTATAAGAATCATAGAATAAGTAAAAAACATTTATGTAAATCAAAGATAAATGGAGGTCTGGCTTTGCCAAATTTCTTATTTTATTTTTGGGCAGTCCATATTAAAAACATGAATTTCTGGCTGGAAGAAATGGATCAACAACCAGATTGGCTAATGATGGAAAAGGAAGACTGTCTACCTTTTGAAATTGGACCGATCATATTTGCCCCCACAAAACTGCACAAAAAAACCTATAAAGAAAACCCCATAATACATAGTGGAATACGAATTTGGAAACAAATAAAAAAAGATTTAAAATTGAATAATATACCACTCTGCCTTCCCATTGTAAATAATCCTTTATTCAAATCATCCTTTATGGACAAAGGTTTCACACAATGGAAAAATTATGGAATCAAAAATATAGGACATCTTTATGGGAAAGGTACTTTTCTTTCATTTCAAGAGTTACAACAGAATTATGGACTGCACTCAAATAACTTCTTTAGATATCTACAAATTAGAGATTATGTTAAATCTAATACACAAGTTTACAGGAATAGGGAATCAGAAATTCTTGATGAATGTCTGAACAAGCATCCTAATACTGAAAAACTAATAGCTTATATTTATAACACCCTACTAAATAACGAGGTACCACCGACCGAACCGTATAGATACAAATGGGAAAATGAAATAGGTCATCCTATCACGAAAGATATGTGGGACGAAAGTTTACAACAAATACATCAATGTTCATTAAATGCCAGACATACTTTAATACAATTCAAGGTCTTACATAGACTACACTTCTCTAAAATAAAACTAAATAGAATCTTCCCACAAATCTCTCCTATGTGTGATAAATGTCTACATCTAGAGGCTAATTTAACACATACGTTTGCAAACTGTATAAAACTTAAACATTTCTGGACTGATATTTTTGAAATAACTTCAGAAGTTATTAATACAAAACTGGACCCAGACACAAAATTAATAATACTTGGAATATCAGAACAAAGCTTAACACTCACAACAAACCAAAGAAACTTCCTCAATTACAGTATAATAACCGGAAAAAAATTAATATTAAAATTTTGGAAAAGGCCCTACAACCCCCACAATTAAAATGTGGATTACGGAAATGTCGGAGACCCTATACTTAGAAAGAATTAGACTTGTCTTAATGGACAAACAAGATCTTTTCCATAAAATTTGGGCTCCATTCATTAACTATCTGAAGGGATAGATTGGCACAGCACGAGGACCCAGCTGAAACTTGAACTCAGGAATAGATGAAAAGCTATACTTTTTAACCTACGAACCTATCTCCATTGATGTATTACAGGTAACCCATTCCACCTCCCTTGTTTTTCTGTTGTGTTTTTTGTTTTTTTTTGCTTTCTTTTTTATTTGTAACTTTCTACCTTCTCTTTTTCCCTCTTTCTATAAAAAATAAAAACACTAGAAGCAGAAGTAATTGATAATGGAAAATTTTAATAATGTATGACTGATGTATATGAAAAGTTTTTTTTACTATAATATGTAACTACATTTTATAATATGTCTACTTCTAATAAATAATTTTTTTTTTAAAAAACAAAAAAAAAAACAAACATTTCACACATAATAACAATAAAAAACAATCCAGTCCCTGATGAAACAGTATAAATAGTTAAAAGTTAATAGTTAAAATGTCAGTGCAAAGCCGCAGAATCAGGTGACTGTGAGTACAGAGTGACTGTTTAGCAGCCTCACAGCCTGTGGCAGGAAGCTGTTTAGCAGTCTTGTAGTCCGGGCTTTGATGCTACGTATCTCTTGCCTGATGGCAGGAGATCCAGGTGTATGTGGAGGGGGTGCAGTTTGTCCTTAGCTATTCTCAGAGCTTTTTTCAGACAGCGGCTCTGGAACAGTTCTTGTACCGAGGGTAGGGAGATGCCAATGATCCTCTCTGCTCCCCTCACTACCCTCTGCAGAGCCTTCCTGTCCGAGCAGTTGCAGTTGGAGTACCACATGCTTATGCAGTACGTGAGTACAGACCCCACCGTGCCCCTGTAGAAAGTCCTGAGGATGTTGGTGGGGAGTGAGGCCTGTTTGAGTTTCCTCAGGAAGTGCAGTCGCTGATGGGCCCGTTTGACAATCCCAGTGTTGTTCCTGGACCAGGTGAGACTGTCTGTAATTTGCACTCCGAGGAACTTAATACTCTCCACTCTCTCCACTGTGGTGCCACTGATGTTGAGGGGTGTGTGTTTTGGCTGCGCCCTCCTGAAGTCGATAACCATCTCCTATGTTTTGTCGACATTTAATGCTAGATTGTTGTTGCCGCATAATGAGCAATCTTCATATCTGGCACAGACACTCAAGAGTTTAAGGCAGTGATGATTAAGGCAGCATTTGTGGAGGGAATGAACAGACAATGTTTTGGGTTGGGATCTGTCATGTGGGAAGGGGAGAAAGATGAAAAAGAGGTGGGGGGCAGGCCAAAGTCCTGCAAGTGATTGGTGAATACCGGTGAGGGAGCTGAGAGGCAGATGGTTTGTATAGGTGGGATAAGTGGCAAAGGGTGGAGATGATGATGAGACAAAAGGGTTTCTGATAAGGAGAGAAGGGGAGTGAAAAGTAAAGCCAGAGGGAGGGATATATGCAAAGGTTGTCTTGGAGGGGAGGATGCTCCTCAAACTGCGGGGCATCTTGGACAATACAGCTCACCCCCTCAGTGACACACTGGTCAACCTGAGGAGTACCTTCAGCAACAGACTGGTTCCACCACGATGCAGTACAGAACACCATAGGAGACCCTTTTGCCCTGTGGCTATCAAACTGTACATCTCCTCCCCCTTTGGTCATGGGGTAGACTGACTCCCCTCCTCCTCTCCAATCTTTGCTCATCCCCAATCCTTTACACTCATCACTTTAATATCATGTTTCATGGATCGACTGTTAGCAGATCGATTTCCCTCCTGGGATAAATAAAGTTCTATCGTATCGTATTTTAGGAGAATGGCAGGTAGGGAGGGCTGCAAAGGGATGGGATAGAGGATAAAATAGGTGCGGCGAAGGGTTGGACATGAAAGAAAGATGGATTAGGAGGCGGTTGTTACTTAAAATTGGAGCGTTCAATGTTCATCTATAATCTATAATCCTTTTGCCTAGTTATCATGAATACTGCTCATACCATCTCACCATTTACTTATCATAAGGCTTCAGCTGGGCTTCCAATGGATTGAAGTAAGAACTGGAGCTATCACTCGATCTAATGGGTTATCTGGACCAGAGAACCTTTACAAGATAATTAGAATTAAAAGTGAATCTTGTAATACTTAATGTCGACATTTGAGTTTGTGTGATAGTGCTGCTGGATGATAAATGGCAGCTTGCTTTACATCTCTTTCAGCTTTTCTGGTGACATTATAGATATAAAATCAGCTGCTGACTCCATTAGCCATTTTACATCACTGGGCAAAGTGCGACTTCAAATGGTATCCCACAGCTGACATGAACCTCTTTTAACCTGAGCATAATCACATATCTACATTATTTAAGAGTTCAGAATCAGAATCAGAATCAGATTTTATTCGCCAAGTATGTTTTGCAACATACGAGGAATTTCACTGGCCAGGTCAGTCATACAATTAAAAGCAACAGACTCAAAAACACATTTTAACATTAACATCCACCTACACATTCCTCACTGTGATGGAAGGCGAAATAAAGTTCAAGGCCTTCCTTTTGTTTTTCCTCGGTCGGGGGCCTTGAGCCCTCCGTTGACGGGACGGTCGTGACCCCCCGTAGCCGGCGGCGTTCAGGCCCTCCGCGTCGAGGCGTTCAGCTCCCGCATCGGGGGGATGTCAGCTTCCCCGTGCCGGGCGGTCGAACCTCGCGTCGGGGCTGGTTGAACCTTCTGCGGCGTTGGAGCTTCCGACTTGGCCTCCCGAGACTGCGAGCCTTTGATGGTAAGTCCACAGGCCGTGGTGGGAGCGATCCCAGGCAAGGGATCTGCTCCAATGTTAAGTCCGCGCCCCGCGGTGGGGCTCACGACAGTCCGAGGCGGCTCCCAGCTCCGTAGGCCGCAGAGCCCGGAGAATGTGATCCGAAAATCAATCACATCTCCAGGAAGGTAAGAACTTGAAAAAAAGATTTTCGAAAAGGTGGAACTGTGTTTTGTAATCCCTGAAGTGATACGTTTTGGAATTGCCCCTCTGTTTTGATAAATGTACCCATTGTTGTTGTTTTGTAAGTGCTCATACTTCACATGATCCAGTTTAACCACCACTACTCACATCTTGCAGTCACCCTTAGCATCATAGAGTCATAAAGTCAAACAACACGTAAACAGGCCCTTTGGCCCAGTTTGCCCATGCCGACTAAAATGCCTCATCTACACCAGTCCACCCCACCTTTGTTAAGCCTATATCCCTCTAAACCTTTCTTATCTATATAACTGTACAAATGCCGTTTAAACGTTGTTATAGTATCCTTGCGCTCACTAACTTAATAATGACAACACCATATGTTTAAAATTATCAGCTACACTTTCAAAGCTCACCATCAACTCATTCCTTCCTTCATCGGCAACATCCTCCAGCCCTTTCATGCTCTGAGAAATCTGAGTTCTTGCAAATGTGGTCTGTTGTGCACTGTAACTGGGCATAACGATTTTTAATCTTTTAATGAGAAGGCAAAAAGAAATTTGCAGGTGCTGGAAATCTGAAATAAAATTTTAAAATGTTGCAAATATTCAGCTGGTCAGGCAGCACCAGTTTGTGATTAAAGGTTATTGAGCTGAAAAATTGCTGTTCTCCCCACAGATGTTGGCTGACCTGCTGAATAGCTCGAGTATATTGTTTTAACTCTTTACCCTTTGCGGCTGTGCCTCCAGTTGGTAGGGCCGTCATGTCCTAAACTTCACCGAGAGCACACGGTCTCAAGCAGGAACGGCTGCTGGATGTGTAGAAACAAGGAACTCCAAATGCTGGTTTACAACTAAAAATGCTGGAGTAACTCAGCGGTTCAGGCAGCATATGTGGAGAACATGGATAGGTGATGTTTCAGTTCGGGATCGTTCACCAGACTGATAGACTGTCTGATAAACAGTTTACAACCCAGAAACCTCGAGAGATGCAGGGGTAGCTGGATATTATTGAGGATGTCTGATGTCAAGTCTCATGTTGATATCGCAAGAGGCAACGTGAAGATGAGTGACAGGAAACAGCTGAAGCTGGAGGCTCGGGGCTAATGATTCGGGGCAGGGATGTTAAGCCAGTGTGAAATGTTCGCTGGTTGCAACTAGAGCATGAAATGGAAAAGGCTAAGGCAGACTCGCTCAACTGGACAAGGACTAGAAGTCTTAACAGGATGATCACCCATCTCAAGGGATGCAGCGACCTGGAGAAGGATGAACAAGGATGGTTTACAACCATCAGGATCACAAAGACGTTCTTCCCTGCCTGCAGTCAGTGATATTGTCCTTTCTGTGAGAGGGGTGGGAACCTGTGACGGATGTAAAACATGCCTGTCATATCTGTTTTAACACAAAAAACTTGTGGCTGATCTTTATCCTCAACATTACATTCCTCCATGAACCCAATATCTGTTGATTCTCTCACATGAGTTGGGTGTTGAATGGATCAAAGGAGCAGGAGGTAGACCTCAGTCAAACTGAATTTGCAGCAGGATTGCAGGCGGACAAGAAAGAGATATACTGTTAGTTTTGGTTTAGGGCAGTGTGGAATATGGCCTGTTTAGGATTAAGTCGAGGTTTAGGTTAATTATCGTCAAATGCACAGTTTTGCACAGTTTTGCATGCTATCCAAACAGATCTGATATACCGTGCATAGATACAATCAGTTCAAATGAAATACTATAGCTAGAGCAAAGGGGGAAGATACAGAGTGCAGAATAGAGTTCTCGGAATTGTAGCACATTGTAGCGCATCAGTTCCTTAGACAAAGTTCAATGTCCACAATGGGGTTGAAGTGAATCAAACAGTACCCAAGCTCATGGAAGGACCCTTCAAAAGCTTGATAATAGATGGGAAGAAGCTCTTCCTGAGTCGTTCACGTACTCTCATACTTCGGTACCCTCTGCCAGAAGGGAGCAGGGAGAAGGTGCAATGTGGGAAAAGAAGGAAGATGGGACAAGTCTTTGATTATGTTGGCTTCATTTCCGAGGCAGTGTGAAGTGGAGATTGAGTCAATGGTGGGAAATCTGGTCTGTGTGATGGGCTGGGCTACACCCACAACCCACTGCAATTACCGGCGGTCTTGGGGTGTGCTATTCCCAAACCAAGATGCGATGTAACTTAACAATGTGCTTTCTATGGTACACTGTAGAAGTCTGTTTTAGTCACTGGAGACATGCCAATTGGGCTGGGAGTCTGGAGTTAATGTGCTCAATCACCATCACCAGTCTCTTCAAGCACTTTTTGACGGTGGATGTCAGAGCCACTGGATGGTGGTCATTAAAGCACGCTGCCTTACTTTCCTTCGGCACTGGGATGATGGTGAACTTTTTGAAGCCAATAGGGACCTCAGAATAGAGTAGTGAGAGGTTAAAGATGACATGAATATCTCTGTCAGCTGGTCCGCACATGTCCTGAGGACAACGCCAGGGACTCATCAGAGGGAGTTCCTCATTCATCATCAATTTATAGAGAGTGTTTCTAGAAGAGATGATCAGTTATTTTCCTATTTTCTATAAAGGATCCTGAAGGATTTTTGGCAGAGGAAACCAGAGCTAGGTCTGGCGATAAATGTCTAACCTGAACTGGTGATGAAGAGTTAATATGCCCTTAGTATGTTCTCTTTTACAACTACTTTTACAAGACACTGGGGATAAAGCTGCATTTTTATGTGCAAAGCAAGCTGCAAAGAATGGCAAGGGGAGCAACCAATGAAGTGTTGAGAAGATTAAAAGATAGTGAATGCAGCAACTAGATGAATCATGGAAAGCACAAATTAAAGAAAGCTCTTGTCAAGACTGTGGCTAAACTGTAAACCTTCGGAACAGAAAGGACTATTTTGAAAGGAGTTCATAGGCAAAACTGCACTCTTCCCAGCTGAGTCAGTAGGTTCTAGGTTCAAGATCTAGCCCAGATTGACACTTTCAGCGCTGTACTGAGGGGTTGCTGCAATATAAATCAAAGCCCTGAATAATCTCACAAGAAGATTCAAAAGAGCCCACAAGTATGATTTTGATGAAGGCAAGTTCTTCTTTCATGCCCTGATGAAAACGCATCCACCAATCTAGAGAATAATTAACTGAACTCAACATCGATGCTGCCATATGTGGGAGCTTGCTGGGAAAATGCCTGTTGTCTTTTCATGTCACAGTGACATTCCCTCAAAATATGCTTCAGAGGCTGAAAGGCACTTTGGGAAACTCTGAGGGGAACAAGAAAGGCTCAATAAACATGTACATGTCATTGTTTCAGGCAGAAGCAATTCATGGCCATTATCTGTATGGTGTGGACTTTTGTTAGAATCCTCTGTCCATTGGGTCTCACCCGAGGAAAAAGTATTGGCATTGAAGGCAATAATAGTATTGGCATTGAAGGCAATAAACGCCAGATCTAAGAAACTGAAAATAAACCATGTAATATTTGCAGAACTGCATTCGGTAGGGGGCGCTACACTGGCAGCGCCTGTCGGCAGCGTGTCTGTCTTTTTTCAATTTTTTATTTTTTTTAGTATGTTTAAAAGTGTGTTTTTAATGTTTCTTTGTGTGTTATGTGTGGGGGGTGGTGTGGGGGGGTAAGGGGGAAACCGTTTCGGCCGCCTCTTCCATGGGGAGGCGACTTTTTCAGGCCGCCTCCCCCGTGGCCTAACAGCATGGATCGGCGCCGACTTTCCCGGAGACGCGCCCGGAGCTTCAGCGGCGGGCACAGCGTGGACTCTCGGCGCGGAGCGGGTGAGACCTCGCTGGAGGGGAGCGCTCCGTTACGCTGGCCCGCGGCAGCCGGCAGCCTGAAGCCGCGGTCTGCAGAACTCCAGCTGGTGCGGCGTCTACAGCCCGGGATCTCACGTTGGGGACCCGGGTGGAAGAAGCTTCCACCGCCGGCCCGCGGCCGTCTTCTACCGCGGGCGTGGTATGGACTTAACATCACCCCAGGAGGGGAGCTTCGACCGCCGGCCCTGCAGACTGCGGTGCTTCCGGCTGCGGCACGGCAGGTACATTAAAACTTTGACCGCCGGCCTGCGGCCTACACCAGCCTGAAGCCGCGGTCTCTGGTTGGGAAGAGCCGATCCTGGACTCACCTTGACTTTGACTTTGTCCCTTACCATCTGGACGCCCGCAGCAACGGCTGTGGAGGGTGGAGGTCCCGACCACGGGGGAAAATAGAGGAGGACTGGCCAAGCTCTGTGCCTTCCACCACAGTGATGAATGCTGTGGTGGATGTTTGTGTAAAATTTTAATGTGGTTGTGTTCTTTATTATTGTACCGCTGCTGGCAACCCAAATACCACCGACCTTGGTTGTGTGGCAATAAAATTATTTCTAAAATTAAATTATTTCTAAATTAATTATTTCTAAATTAAAGGCAAAATCTTTACAGTGAAAATGAAACAATTAGGTTAAAGGAGTCCTAGACTATAATGCATTTGATTTACTAAAAAGATTGATATACTGTATCGTGGAAATGTTTTTAAATATATAAAATCATAAATGAGGAATCCCATAAACATAAATGATAGGGCATTATCTGTGGTAATAATGGCTGTTGTAATGGCCAGATAAGATCACGTACAATTATCTTCTGTTCATTATTCACCTGGGTTGTAGCTACGTGCCTCAATATTTACTGGAAGGTTAATTGAGAGCTTAATTGAATCTCATTAGATTCAATGACAGATTCTGGCATTGGCCGCTGAAGATATCTAATTGAAGTTATATGTACAACCATCAGCTATGCTAAAACTGGTGAGAAAATTATCTGCCAAGGATTCTAAAACAGCAGGAAACACAAAGATGGTCAAAAGACAATCCACAAAACCTTTTTTTGCAAATTACTAAAGTGTTTTCTCCTACAATAGTACTCAGAATGAAAAGTGAGATTTTAAAGAAAGATTGACAAGGAAGATATCCGATTCAGATTCAGATTCAGATTCAACTTTAATTGTCATTGTCAGTGTACAGTACAGAGACAACGAAATGCAGTTAGCATCTCCCTGGAAGAGCGACATAGAATATGATTTCAATCAATCAATCAATCAATCAATCAACCTTTATTGTCATCTTGCAAGCAACAGTTGTACAGTGCAAAATGAAAAGACGTTTCCCAGGGAATACCAGAGCATCGCACATGAAATTTAAAACATTTCACACATAATAACACTAAACACAATCCAGTCCCTGATGGAACAGTATAAATAGTTAAAAGCAGGTAAAACACAACGTTAAAATACAATAAACCAATCATAAAAATGTCCGGGGCAGCTGATTTGAGTGGCCAGTGCCAGTTATTAAAGTGGCCAGTGCCAGTTATTAAAGTGTCCGTGCCAGCCGCAGAATCAGGTGACTGTGAGTACAGAGTGACTGTTTAGCAGCCTCACAGTCTGTGGTAGGAAGCTGTTTAGCAGTCTTGTAGTCCGGGCTTTGATGCTGCGATATCTCTTGCCTGATGGCAGGAGATCCAGGTGTATGTGGAGGGGGTGCAGTTTGTCCTTAGCAATTCTCTGAGCTTTTTTCAGACAGCGGCCCTGGAACAGTTCTTGTACCGAGGGTAGGGAGACGCCAATGATCCTCTCTGCTCCCCTCACTAGCCTCAATAAATAAATCTATTCACATGTATACAGACATAGTGTTTTTCCTGTGGGAGGAGTGTCCGGAGGGGGGGGGTGATTGGCAGTCATCGAGGTACATTGTTGAGTAGAGTGACAGCCGCAGGGAAGAAGCTGTTCCTGGACCTGCTGGTCCGGCAACGGAGAGACCTGTAGCGCCTCCTGGATGGTAGGAGGGTAAACAGTCCATGGTTGGGGTGAGAGCATTCCTTGGCGATGCTGAGCGCCCTCCGCAGATAACGCTTGCTTTGGACAGACTCAATGGAGGGGAGTGAGGAACCGGTGATGCGTTAGACAATTTTCACCACCCTCTGCAATGCCTTCCGGTCGGAGACAGGGCAGTTGCCATACCATACTGTGATACAGTTGGTAAGGATGCTCTCGATGGTGCAGCGGTAGAAGTTCACCAGGATCTGAGGAGACAGATGGACCTTCTTCAGTCTCCTCAGGAAGAAGAGATGCTGGTGAGCCTTCTTCACCAGAGTTGAGGTATTGTGAGTCCAAGAGAGGTCATCGGAGATGTTGACCCCCAGGAACCTGGAGCTGGAAAAACGTTCCACCTCTGTCCCGTTGATGTGGATGGGGCTGTGTGTGCTGCCCCTCGACTTCCTGAAGTCTACAATGAGCTCCTTGGTCTTCTTGGAGTTAAGGGCCAGGTTGTTGTCAGCGCACCATGCTGCTAAGCGCTGGACCTCCTCCCTATAGGCCGACTCATCGTTGTTGCTGATGAGGCCAATCACCGTTGTATCATCTGCATACTTGATGATGGTGTTAGTACCATGTACAGGTGTGCAGTCGTGGGTGAAGAGGGAGTAGAGGAGGGGGCTCAGCACACAGCCCTGTGGAACGCCGGTGTTCAGGGTGTGGGTTGAAGAGGTGTGCTTGTCTAACCTAACAGACTGGGGTCTGTTGGTTAGAAAGTCCAGTATCCAGTTGCAGAGGGAGGGGTCGATGCCCAGGTTACCGAGTTTGGTGATCAGTTTAGAGGGTATAATGGTGTTGAATGCTGAGCTGTAATCGATGAACAGCATTCTTACATAAGTGTCTCTGTTGTCGAGGTGGGAGAGGGCGGAGTGAAGTGCCGTTGAGATGGCATCCTCCGTACTCCTGTTCTTGCAGCAGGTAAACTGATAGGGATCCAATGTGGGGGGTAGGCAACCTTTGAGGTGTGCCAGGACCAGCCTCTCGAAGCACTTGGTGATGATGGGGGTAAGTGCAACTGGGTGGAAGTCGTTGAGGCTTGCCGCAGTGGAGTGTTTTGGCACCGGCACGATGGAGGTGGTTTTAAGGCACGTGGGGACAACTGCTTGGGCAAGTGACAGGTTGAAGATGTCAGTCCAGACGTCTGGCAGCTGCGCAGCACAGGCCCTGAGCACGCGCCCGGGGATGCCGTCAGGGCCAGCAGCCTTACGTGCATTAGTCCTAATCAGTGCCACGTACACGTCATAGGTGGTGAGTGTGAGGGGTTGGTGATCAGCAAGGAGCACAGCCTTGATGGCTGTCTCTAGATTGTCCCTGTCGAAGCGGCCATAGAAGTGGTTAAGCTCCTCAAGGAAGGAGGCATCGCTGGATGTGGGGGTGGTGTTGGAGGGTCTATAGCCCGTGATGGCCTGGATGCCTTGCCACATGCGTCGGGGGTCGGAGTTGTTGTTGAAGTGCTCCTCAATCCTGAGCTTATGGCAGTGCTTGGCCTTCTTGATGCCCCTCTTCAGGTTAGCCCTGGATGAACTGTAGGCTCGAGCATCGCCTAACCTGAAAGCGGTGTCCCGTGCTTTCAGCAGTAGCCTGACCTCGCTGTTCATCCATGGCTTCTGATTCGGGAATATGGTCACCCGTTTGAGGGAGGTGACACTATTGATGGTGGAGTTTATAAGGTCCAGAACAGAGGATGTGTAGGAATCAATGTCTGTGTGGGAGTCAAGGGTGGCCTGGGCTGCAAACGCCTTCCAGTCAGTGTTTCCAAAACACTGCTGAACAGTGTAGTCCGCTTCCTCTGACTAGACTTTAACTGTCCTCACAGTGGGTTTTAAAGATATGTGAAATTAAAAATTACAGCTATTGGAATTTTCTCTTCAAGAAATAAAACTTAAAAGGTGTAATCGAGGACTAGCGTTGTGAAAAGATTGAGAATGGTAGATTTGAAGAAAATGGTTTTGACACATGGGAGAATCCAAAATTAGTGGCCACAATGCAACATGCTTGCTAATAAATCCATGGGAAATCAAGAGAAATGTCTTTATCTGGAAAGCTTAGAAAAGGAAACTTGGTACAACAGGAAATGGAAGAAGAAAAAAAGATTGGTTTGACTTAAAAGAAAAGTAGGTGAGTGGTGAGAAGGTGAGGTTTGTAAGATATAAAAAGACTATAGAACAGAATAAAGGAGGTATAAAAAGAAATCTGCAGAAATCTATACAGTGGAAAGACATTGTACTGGGCAGTGGACAATGTTCCCAGCCCTTTGGATCGGGAGAAGGTCTAGTGGATGGTCATCAGACGGAGGGAGTCCGAGCAGTGAGCTGGTTCAGTGAGAAGTGTAGGAAGGAACTGCAGATGCTGGTTTAAACCGAAGATAGACACAAAATGCTGGAGTTACTCAGCTGGACAGGCAGCATCTCTGGAGAGAAGGAATGGATGACGTTTCGGGTCAAGACCCTTCTTCAGTCTGAATGAATATGCATGAGGACTTACATATTGTATAGAAGGGAGAGGGAGAAGAGGAGGGAAGAGACTGCAGCCCTAAGATTTTTTGCCTCCATCACAGTGAGGAGGTGTTTGGTGGACTCACTGTGGTGGATGTTAATTTGTGTTTATTGTCTGTTCTGTTGTTTATTATTGTATGTATGGCTGCAGGTAACGACATTTCGTTCAGACCATAAGGTCTGAATGACAAATAAAGGATCTAATCTAATCTAATGTTACACAATAGACAATGTTATACAATATATTGTATAGTCGGTGGCAGAACAGTAATGCAGAGGTAAAGTTGCTGCCTTACAATGCCATTGACCTGGGATCGATTCTGATGACTGGTGCTGCCTGTCCGGAGTTTACATGCTCTCCTCATGACCGCGTGGGTTTCCTCCCAGTGTTCCGGTTTCCTCCCAGTGCTCCGGTTTCCTCCCACACTCCAGAGACGCACAGGTTTGTAGGTTAATCGGTTTCTGTAAAATTGGAAATTGCCCCAAGTGTGTAGAATAGAAATAGTGTACGAGGGGTGATCACTGGTCGGCAGGGATTCAGCGGTTCGAAGGGCCAGATTCCACATTGTATTTCGAGTTAAACAAGTAGAATCCTGCCGAAAATTAAAACCTCTTTTTAACTGAAGCTTTGCTTTCAAAACAGTTGTTGACAGAAACTCTCAACATCTATTGACTTGAAGAACTCACCACTTCAATTTGCTTTAACTTATTGCTGCAGATTGCATTGAGTAGTTCCAACGGTGTAATTCACTCTGCTGCAATAAGTCAATCTAAGTTGAGGATCCACTTCATGGGATTAACTTTGCCTTGTGCTCAAACCACAGAGAACATTAGAGTACTTGTGTCTGAAAGATTGGACTGATCTTGCTTGCAGCTTCATAAAGTATTTTTCTCTGCACCCCTGGCCTTGAAGATTCCCTTACAGGAAAGTGCCCCTTTAATCAGCCATTTTTTCACAGAATCCACAGAGCACCTCCATATTATCTAACATTTTCCACACAATCAATTCTCCAACAACACTCCAATGAGTGACATGAGTTGCAGAGCGGTACATCACAGAAATTGTTCCTTTGACCACCATATTCATACTGACCTTTTAGTCCATCAACACAAATATAATTTTCATGCATATTTATGTCTTGCCTATTTAAATGCCCAATGCCTAAATGTTTCTTGAACTTCTGACTCCACCACCACCTCTGGCAGTGAGTTCCAGATAACCATTTTCTCCTCGAATCCCCTTCAAAACACCTTCCTGTTATCTTAAGCCTAAGCCCCTATGTTTTTGATACCCCGATCATGGGAAAATAGATCAACCTTATCTATGCCTCTTATAATTGTATATATCTTTCTCAGGTCACCAATCAGCTCCATTCCTCCATGAAAAACAGGTCCAACCTGTCCAAGCTCTCCCCAAGTCCCCCAACCCATGTAATACCTTGATGGATCTCCTCTGCACTCTCTCCAGTATAACTTCCTACTTCCTATAGTGTGGCGACCAGAACTGCACAAATTCCAAGTACAGCCTAACCAGTGTATTGTAAAATTGCAACATAACATCCTGATTTTGCTATTCTGTGCTTTGATTATGAAGGCAAGCCTGCCACAAGCTTTCGCTAGCACCCTACTTTCACTTTAGGAAACCCATGGAGAATAGTAAGATTAAACGAGAACTTACCAGTTTGAAGTTTGATCTGTATTTTATGAGGAGTTACGATGAGGGATTACGTGAAGAGCCCGCTCAGCACGCATGCGCGGCATACTTCAAAGCAGCGGTGTGGAATCACAGATAGACACAGTTATTGAATTAAACATAGTAAAGACAAGGAGACATCAGTTTATGAATTTGACCCATATTATTGAGGGTGGGAGCGGAGGGCACGTAATCCCTCATCGCAACTCCTCATAAAATACAGATCAAACTTCAAACTGGTAAGTCCTCGTTTAATCTTACTATTTTACTTCGGAGTCACGTGAGTGATTCCGTGAAGACTTCAAAGCTCTGTGATTTCAAACCGTGTAACAGTTATTACTTCACGCACTGCCGAAGTCCTTGAGGGAGGAAGTGTGTTATCGTAATCAACCAATGAATCTGTTTGTAGAAAAACACAATGGTATTTTTTAACAATAACAACAAAGAAATTAAATTGCTCCCCTGGGCTTAAATTAAATATTTGCAGTCTGTAAAATCTTTCCTGCAAATAAAACAGGTTTTGCCAACGGCTTATTATAAAATTTTCTGAACGGTCTTTCCCCCCACCATCCTGCTGTAGCCAGGATGTGGTCTATAGGCACGTCCATTCTTTTAGCCGTCGACGTGGATGCTGCCCTGGTGGAATGAAATTTGTACATGTTAGTTTTTATCCCAGCAGCTTTTAGCACCTGCTTGAGCCATCTCGAAATGGTTTAGCTCGTCACCCGACCATAAGGTTTTTATGACTGACCCACAAGGCTTTTCATCTCCCTCGAATATTTTGGTTGTGTCTATGTAGGATAGTAGGGTCATGGCACATAACCGTGTTTCTGGCGGGTAAGTAATGGATTAGGTGTTCCTGGTCTGCTCTGTTTGATCATTCTCTGGATAACGACAGAGATCTGGTCTGGAGCTGTGAGCATGGTGTCCAGTCGCAATAGGTGTAATGACTGGACCCTCTGTGCAGATACAAGTGCCATCAACATGAGTGTTTTGAGCATAGATTGTTCCAGGTTGAGGGATCTGGCTGGTGGCCATCCCCTGAGGTATGTCAGGACCACACTGACATCCCATGTATGGGTGTACCTTGGTCTAGGGGGTTAGAGTTGTAAATACCCTTGATTAGTTTGACCACCAGCGAGTGGGACCCCATGGCCTGTTGTCCTGGAGCTGGTTTTAAATAGACAGGCAGGGCACTTCTAGCTGTGTTGATGGCTCTGTAGCTGAGTCCTTCATCGTGGTGAAGGTTCGCCAGGAATTCCAGTACGTTGGTAACTGTAGCGGTTGAGTAGGTGGTCCCTGTATCCAAGCAGTACTTCTCCCATTTTTTGATGCTGGACAAGTACTGTTTTTTAGTGGATGTTCGGAGGGATGCTGACATGGTGTCGACATTTTGTTCTGATAATCCCAGTCCCAGAAGTGGTTTGTGCAGAATCTGCAACCCAGGAGTTTGATTTTTTCATGGCACGGGTGGCTTGTGCCCGACACTGGGTGTTAATAACTCTGGGTCACTGGGGAATACCATCGGTTTCAACAACCATGTCATGGAGTATTGGGAACCATGGCTGCGTAGGCCAGTCGGGTACTATCAAAATACCTGAAGCAGAGTCCATTTGTATTGTGCGTAGTCCCCGACTGATGAGGCAGAAGGGAGGAAATACATAGAAGAAGAATTTCCCCAATCCAGCGCGAACACATCTACCGCTGCTGCCTCAGGTCTGGTTCCCAAGCGACATACATAGGTACCTGGTGATTTAGCCTGGATGCAAATAAATCGATATCTGGCGTGCCATATTGCTTGATAACTTTTGCGAAAAAATTGTTTTTGGGTTTTAACATCCATTCGATGTTGTCATTAAATTTACGTGGCCTGGTGTCTGCCACTGCATTTAGCTTACCTGGCAGGTAAGTTACTGATAGCCAAATATGTCTTTCGACACACCATTGCCAAATTGTGTTGACCAACTTGTCGCATGATACCGATTTTATGCCGTCCATATGGTTAATATAGGCCACCACCGTAGTATTATCTATTTGTAACCGTACATGCAAGTGATGCATATTTGTGCATATGTTTTAAATCATAAAAGTCACCCATCTCTAGATAATTAATGCCCAGTGTAAGTGGTAATGATGACTCCGGGTTAGTCCATCTATTACCTGTGCTAGATATAGAGTTAGTTGCTCCCCAGCCTTGAGCACTGGCATCTGTTTGGATAACTAACATAGGGTTAGTGATGATAATAGGGCTGTAAACTATGCCAAACGTTTTTTGCCCACCACTGTAGTCCTGATATTGCTTCAGTGGGTAACTTCATGACACGATCATAATGACCTGTATGTTGTTTTTGGTGCAAAGGTCCGAATTATGTAGCCGGAAAATGCTGCTACCAGTTACTCTGTTACTTGTTGAGTAGTTGGTAGTTTGTTGACCATTAAATTGTTGCATGATTGTGCCAATTCAACTATTTTGTCTCTTGGCAATGTTACAGTCACGTAGACTGAATTAATTGTGAAGCCCAAGTAGTCCATGATTGTGGATGCTTAAACTTAGATTTATCTGGATGTAAGACAATCCCAGGGTTTCGAATAACTGTTTTGTAGCTGACACAGCTAACATAGTCAATTCCATGGTCTTGCCTACCATTTAAGACTTCGCTTTAAACTGCTATAGCTGCGCCATCCAGGTAAATTTCAGGTATCTGCGATGATCCTTGTGAATGGTACTAAATAGTAAACATCTTTAAGATCAATGCTTGCCATGAAGTATCCTTTGGAATGTAGTTGTTTGGCAGTAACAACTGTTTCCATTTTGAAATGTATATACTTAACAAACATATTTAGTGAAGTTAAGTCAATGATGATGCGGCATCCACCATCTTGTTTGGGTTTAGTGAATATATTGCAAGGGTTCAGGTTTTCCCATGATACCCTTAGTAATTAGTCTCACCAGTTCAGCTTGTCCCTCTCGTTTCTTTAACGGAGAGGGGAAAATACCCTCTGGGGTGAATGTTGACCTGGTGGCAATTTTTCTGGTATGAATTATATTTGTATCCACTAATGCCATTGAGTATATACTGATCACTCGTGATAGACTCCCGTGTGTTAGTATTACTCTATATGCTGGTAGGAACCAGACCCACCTACCTCCATGGTTATGGGTATTCTTCTGTTTCCTGCCGATCCAACGAGTGTTGCTCGTCGTCTGACGTGGCGGTGATGTTGGGGGGTGGCACATTTTCCCTGGGGTCCGCTCTGGGCCCTGGTCTAAAGAAGACTTTCGGTGATAGAATGCGGACCCCGAGCTTTCACCAGTCCCATATGTAGACGTCGACTGATGGACGCGATGGGGTGCTGCTGCTTATTGTTTTTGGTTTGCTCGTCCCGCGGCCTGCCCTCATGAGACCGAAAGCTTGTTAAGGCCTCTCCATATCCTTCATATGCTTTGTGAGGTTTTTACCAGAGAGCAGTGGGTCTGGCTCAGTGGCTGGAGTTTTGCACAACCCCGCAAATTTAGGATTTTATGGCAGGTCTTATGATTTGTTTACGAAGGTTGTGGTCATCTCCATATTGGTCCACAGAACGAGCAGACGATGTGATGGCTGACGTCAGGAGCCTGAGGATCCGCTGCAGTTTTAGCTCCTGGTTCCGAATGTTTGCCCCAACGTGCCCCCAGTTTTGGCCGTTTACAGCCGGCACTTTAAGGGACTCGCAGTTCTCCGGAGCTGTATACCTCATTGACCACCTCTCCTGTAGGGCCTTGAACGGCCTCCTGCATGTGGGGTTGCCACGTAGCGGTCCACCACACCTAGCAGCTCTTCCTGTTCCTGCACCCCTTGTATACTCCCGAGATCTTCAGCCATCGTCCCCTCTTCTTGACCAGCCCAGTCCTGGTCACCAAAGCTACCCTCGGGTAAGGAGGAAGCAATGGACAGTGCAGAAGGCACTGTGGAGGGAGTGCCTGAACTCCCCCCTGCGAGAGCGCCCCTCACGAAGCGCGTCTCGCTGGAGCTCCTGCTCCAGGAGCCGCTCCAGCGCCTCAGGCGGCTGTCTCTCCCCCGAACGGGTGGAGAGACGTCCCCGTCCGACAAGCCGGAAGCCACCGGCCGGACGCCTCTTCCGTGGCTTTACTTCCAGCCCGCTGCTCAGGCGCTAGCGGGCTGGGCTCGGACGCGGTGTCGGGGAATAGCGGAGGGCGTGTAAGCGGTCCTACCGCCTTGTTGCTGCCCCCCCCCACTCTTCCGTGGCTTGGGGAACAGGTTTGTTCTAGAGCCTATCTTCTCTGCCTGAAAGCAGAAGGCTCCTCCTGTGAAAGAAAAATCCGACCTCAGAGCTTACCTGACGGTCCGTTTCTTTCACCCCGTAGCGGGAGCGCCTGACTCCTCCGGAGTCCAAGGGGGGGCCGCTTGCGTCTGGACTGGCACCGGCGCAGCTCCCTGTCTGTGGACCGCAGCGTGTGCGGTCCTGGTGGCGTCGCTCCCCCTTCCGTGAACGGATCGCTCCTTGCCCGGAGTCCAACGGGGGCCACTTGCGTCTGCTGCTTTGCTCCACCTGGAGCACCAAACAGACGCGAATCGCTGGTTAAACTGAAGGTAAGTACTTACCTAAAGCTTCCTCTTTCAGGCTTGTAGCGGGAGCGCCTGACTCCCGCCTGCCGCTGTTGCCTGCTGAAACGTAATGCTGCGCATGCGTGCTGAGCGGGCTCTTCACGGAATCACTCACGTGACTCCGAAGTAAAATTAAAATTAACCTGGATATCAATGAGATGTATTTCTTAATGTTGGCATGAAGACAGTTTTTCAATACAGAGAGTGTAATGATATTTGAGTCAGGATGTAGACCCTTCAACATTGTTTTGCAGCATAAACTAGACATCAGTACTAGACCTTGAATGTCCCTTCCATGACCAGAAAGTATGCTCACTGCTTCTTGATCTATATATTGTATTGTAACTTCAGTGACACTTTGTGCTATTTTACGATCACTGAGAACAGTTAGCTGCGACCTTACATGTTCTTGGTTAGGTCCTGAATACTTAGAAAAATCTTATCTTGGCACCTTTGTACAAAGCAACATTTCTGTCCTAATAAAGAAAGGTGCAATGAGAAGTCGGAAACCATTCACATATTGGCAGAACTCGTGCTCTCTTTCTTTCAAACCAAGGAACAGAACCAGGCTGAAATCCAAATGTTCAGTGAATCTGCTCCAGTTTGAAATGCTCAGATTACTTCAGCTGTAAACATATTCTATGGATGTGCACATCTGTGTTTTAACTATAACCAATGTAAGGAGCAATTCCCTCTGTTTCCCCTTTTCTTACAAGTGTATACACATGGTAATATTCTCCATGGGGGAGCTCTCCCAGCTTACCGATGTGTGCATGGCTGGAATAACAAGCCCTTTGAAACATAATTGGTTCTGACGTAAACAAAATGCCAACATGCATTACTCACCAATAGGATGCTTAAGAGGTATGCATAAATACGCAATTTAATGAAAGATAATGCATATCATCACACAGGTCATTTCATATTTGTAATGGGCATTAATGGCTAGTCACAATCTGGTCTTTCAGGACAGATTTCATCAGAATAGAATAGAATAGAATAGTTTCTTTATTGTCATTGTAACATGAACCATGTACAACGAAATTGTAAAATGTCAGCCAGTCAGTGCACCATTCAAACATTTCTAAAAGCTAACGATACATACAAGGTAAAATATTTAAAAAAAGATAAACAACTAAAATAAATATCATGAAAATAGCACGCATAAACACCCAGCCCTACATCCTTCTGTCGATTTCACAGTCTCTTAGTATGTATCGCCCCTGCGTTCCTTGGCGGCTACATTTAGTGCCTTTATAGCAGTGGGGTAAAAACTGTTTTTAAGTCTGTTTGTCCTTGTCCTTGTAGATCTGTACCGTCTGCCTGACGGTAACAGTTCAAACAGGGAGTGTCCGGGGTGGGAAATGTCCTTTATAATACTCTGGGATTTTTTGATGCAGCGGGAACTGTGTAAGTCCTCCAAGGTAAGGAGAGGGCAGCCGACAATCCTCTGGGCGTTGTCAATGGCCCTCTGGAGCGCTTTCCTCTGAGCCGCTGTGCAGCTGGTGTACCATACGCATACACAGTATGTTAGGATGCTCTCAATGGAGCACCGATAAAAGGACAGCAGCAGTCTCTGAGTGATGTTATTCTTCCTGAGCACCCTCAGGAAGTGCAGTCTCTGCTGGACCTTTTTCAGCAGCGCAGAGGTGTTCACGCTCCACGTCAGGTCCTCCGCAATATGGATTCCCAGGAAGCGGAAATCCGCCACCCTCTCCACACAGTCCCCTCTGATAATTAATGGTACCATGTCCGTTTTATTCTTTCTGAAGTCTATTATTATTTCCTTTGTCTTTAAGGTGTTGAGGAGCAGGCCTATCTTGCGTTGGCTGCAATAGATTTTCAGTTCTCGGAAATTTGATTCTTTGCCAATCTACAGCTGGTTCACAAATGAAAAAGAAGAATGAAAGAAAGAATTCCAGGGAGATTCAATTGTACTAGAGGCAGAATACCCGCCTTTACCAAGGGACACATGTTTACTAAACCAGGTATATTTCCGTGGGATGGAAAAAAAGAATTGCTGGAAGCACTCAGCATGTGAACCAACATCTGTGAAGAAATAAAAAGTTAACGGCTCAGATCCGTGACGTTTCATTGCAAGAAAATGAGTGTGCTTTAAAGCAGGGAGAAGGAGAACAAAGGGGGAATGTTCATGATATTCATTCACCACCTTCATGGAGACTCCACCTCCAGGCAAATCTTCCCCTCCTCCTCTTTCACCTGAAGGGTTTGTTCCATGGTTTATTTTTCACCTCCTGCTACCAATCCACTTCTCATGGCACTTTTCCAAGCAAGCATTGAAGAGGTAATACCTTCCCCTTTTACTTCTTGGCTGCTTGGGATATAAACAATCATCATTAGTATATCCATCAATTTGGTTGTATTCTCTACATTAGCGAAACTAATTGCAGATTGGGTGATTCCTTTACAGAGCAGCTCTGTTCAGTCCAGTTATATCATGAGCTTTGATTTGCCCACCAATATCAGCTTCCATCCCTTTCCCATTTTGACCTGTCTCTCTGTAGTCTCCTGTGTTGATTCAACGATATGCAAAGTAAACTTGAAGAACAAACGCCCCATCTTCCATTTGAACATATTGCAGCCATTTGGACTCAACACATGAGTTTAATCAACTCTTCCCATCTCCTCCCCTGTCTGCTTTCTACAGAGACCGCTCACTCCGTAACTCCCTGGTCAATTCGTCCCTTCTCACCCGAACCACCCCTTCTCCGGGCACTTTCCCTTGCAACCGCAGGAAATGCTACACTTATTGCTTTACCTCCCCCCCTTGACTCCATTCAAGGACCCAAGCAGTCTTTCCAGGTGAGGCAGAGGTTCACCTGCACCTCCTCCAACCTCATCTATTGCATCCGCTACTCTAGATGTCAGCTGCCCTACATCGGTGAGACCAAGCGTAGGCTTGGCGATCGCTTCGCCCAACACCTCCGCTCGGTTCGCAATAACCAACCTGATCTCCCGGTGGCTCAGCACTTCAACTCCCCCTCCCATTCCGAATCCGACCTTTCTGCCCTGGGCGTCCTCCATGACCAGAGGGAGGACCACCGTAAATTGGAGGAGCAGCAACTCATATTTCGCTTGGGCAGTTTGCACCCCAGTGGTATGAACATTGACTTCTCTAATTTCAGATAGTCCCTACTTTCTCCTCCCCTTCTCAACTCTCCCTCTTCCTTTCTTCTTCCCATCCCCCCCCCTCCCACCCTCACATCAGTCTGAAGAAGGGTTTCGACCCGAAACGTTGCCTATTTCCTTCGTTCCATAGATGCTGCCACACCCGCTGAGTTTCTCCAGCACTTTTGTCTACCTTCCAGTTCAATCAATTGATTAGCTTGTGTCATATCTGTCTAGCAACCTGTAATATTAACTGTTTTTCTCTTCGCACTTGACCATCTGAGTATTTCTAGAATTCTCTATAATTTTAGATTTCTGTCAACAGCTGTGTTCTTCATCTCACTATTCCAGAACTGTTAGTTTTTTTTCTCTCTCTGCCTTAATTCGTCTCCTTTATTTACACCTCTTCCAGGCAGATTAGCTGTGAAGAACAAGCACTCACCACCCCCCCTCTTAAATGACATGTTCGTATCAGAGAGAAGGAAGTGTTAGCACACATTAAGGCAGGTATATTCCCGGGGCTTGTCAGGATCTATCCCAGGACACTATGGAAGGAAGAGAAGAGATTGCTGGGAATCTGACAAAGAATTCTGGATCTTCATTTGCCTCAGGTGATATTCCAGAAGATTGGAGAGGAATAAAACAGGCCAATTGGGATAAGCTCGGAAAATACAGGCCAGTGATTAAAAAATGAGCAAAGAGTAAATAAGCTAAGATACCACCAACCTGTTCCAGGGTTTTGGCAGCATCCTTCCAGTCTGAAAAGGTTATGCACTGAAGTTTTGCTTCCCAGGACAAGCAGCTTTAGAAGTTGCCATAGTCTTTTCTAGTGCATCTAAAATGAATGAAGGCTTTGAGAGGCTCCAATATTTCCAAGCAGATATGGAAACTATTAAAACAGATATGTTAATCGCAAAACATCGCCTGCTCCCCAATACTCGGTTTAAGATTCATCATAACTGCTCAGTCTGGACATTATCATGTTCAAGAAGGAACTGCAGATGCTGGAAAATCAAAGGTAGACAAAAATGCTGGATAAACTCAACGGGTGCGGCAGCATCTATGGAGCGAAGGAAATAGGCAACGTTTCGGGCCGAAACCCTTCTTCAGATTTCTTCGGACATTATCATAAGCTACATGCTGCTAGAATTGGACAGAAAGAGGAAATCTAACATCTACTCTTGTCACTGAATGGTATTATCATTGGGGAGTCCCCCATCATCAACATCTTATGGGTTACCATTGATCAGAAACTCATCTGGGCCAGCCACACCAATACCATGAGGGTAAATCAGAGTCAGGATATCCTGCACGTTAATGCCCTCTGTAAATTGTCCCTTATGTGTGGGGAGTGGATGAGAAAGTGGGATAACATAAAACTAGCGTGAAAAGCTGATTGATGTTCAGCATGGCATTGGTGGGCTGAAGGGCCTGTTTCCATGCTGTATCTCTAAACTAAAAATAAACACGCTGACACGGGGGGCTTCACACTGTGCCCACACAGTGTGTCGGATTCCACGCTCCACGGTGACTCATTTCCTGACACAACAATTTACAAGGCACAAGCCAGGAGCGTGTTGGAATGCTCTCTACTTGCTAAGATGAATATAGCATCAGCAACTCTCAAAATGTTCAACAGCATTCAGGATAAAGCAGTTCCTGACTACACTCCTCGCCTACCCCTACTCCCATATGACCCCAAACATTCACAGATTAGTTGGAGCATCTCCACGAGAAGGACCACAGTAGTTCAGGAAGGAAGGAATCCTTTATTGTCACATGTGACAAGTCACAGTGAAATTCTTTGATTTGCTTACCCAAGGTATGCAAAGAGTCGCCACACAAAGGGCGCCGAAAAAAGTTGCAAAGTTTCCCACGCCAGGTCTTGCTTTGTTCTTCCCCCCCCCCCCCCCCCCCCCCCCCCCTCACGGCGGTTACCCTACACCGGGTCCTCCTTTGTTCCTGGCGGCGTGTCCTCTGGCTCCCATGTGGCTCAATGTCACCTTCTCCGTGACAATCAATGCTGGCCATTCCAGCAATATCTAAATTGCCTAAATAATAGACTTTTTGAGGAAGGCCAACATATTAATGAAAAGTCTTCTGAAAACTTCAGAGCAAGGAAGTTGGGAAGTTTGATGAAGTATTTCAATGAAAATTGTTATTGTAATGTATTTTACAAAGGATAATTCAATTAAATTAGCTTGAAAGTTGACAGATTATTGCATTACAGGAACAGTAAGCTACAGTACGTGTAAAGCCAGTTAATACTGGGAAGAGACGGCAACTGGTGAAAGTCAGTAATAA
This sequence comes from Amblyraja radiata, assembly GCF_010909765.2. Taxonomy (NCBI): domain Eukaryota; kingdom Metazoa; phylum Chordata; class Chondrichthyes; order Rajiformes; family Rajidae; genus Amblyraja; species Amblyraja radiata. The sequence goes on from NC_045960.1 coordinate 100,414,947, forward strand.
CCTCAAGCAATAACACATCATAGATGTTCTCGAGAAATGTCCCGAGCACCCAAGGTGATAACCTACTTTTAATCAGAGAAGATTCTTGTTACCAAGTGGCAGCATTTAATTTGGAATATAAGCAGCATTATATTAAATATAGACCACATACTTACTTGTGTTCTGTGGCATCCATTATCTTTCAAGCCAGATGGAACTTTGCCAATTAACTTTGCATTAATCCCATCTGTTTTCAAGGGGAGGTTTTAAAACTATATATTTGTTAAATCATTATACATATGTAGTTTCTGATGACATGTTGAGTCAAAAGCCCGTTTTTCAAAATGATTGCTATGTTCCAGTAGGCTGTGGTGCGTGCAATCCGGCACACTGCTTGGGCACACACTGAAGCCCCCTGGTGTCAATGCATTTATTTTAGTTTAGGGCAGGATAACAGGCCCTTCAGCCCACTGAGTCCATGCCCGTTCACGCAGGAATGTGGGACTCACTCCCACAGCGGGAATGATCCCTGGAATTAGTGTGTTAACATATAACAAGCGTTTGAAAGCACTGGGCATGTACTCACTGGAGTTTAGAAGGATTAGGGGGGACCTCATTGAAACTTATCAGATTGTGAAAAGCTTGGAGAGAGTGAATGTGGAGAGGGTCTAGGACCAGAGGCTGGAGCAACAGAATTAAAGGGCGTACCTTTAGAAAGGAGATGAGGAGGAATTTATTTTGTCAGAGGGTAGTGAATCTGTCGAATTCATTGTCACAGATGGCCGTGGAGGCCAAGTCAATGGATATTTTTAAGGCAGAGATTGATAGTTTTGTGATTAGTAAGGGTATCTGAGGTTATGGGGAGAAAGCAGGAGAATGGGGTTGAAGGGTAAGAGAGATCAGCCGTGATTGACTGACGATATAGACTTGATGGGCCGAATGGCCTAAATTTGCTCCAAGAACTTACAAACTTATTTACAGGGTACATAGCCACATGTACAGAGCTCTGGATTACCATGAGGGAGAGTGAGGCGTTGTGGGGGTGGGGAGAGGTTGTGGGGGTGGGGAGGGGTTGTGGGGGGGAGGGGTTGTATGGGAGGAGAGGCTGTGGGGGCGAGGGGTTGTGGAGGGGAGGGGTTGTATGGGGGAGAGGTTGTGGGGCTGAGGGGTTGTGGGGGGGAGGGTTTATGAGGGGGAGGGTTTGTGAGGGGGAGGGGTTGTGGAGGGGTGAGGGGTTGTGGGGGAGAGGGATTGTGGGGGAGAGGGATCGTGGGGGGAGGGGTTGTGGGGGGAGGGTTGTGGGGGGCGGGGTTGTGGGGGGAGGGGTTGTGGGGGGAGGGATCGTGGGGGAGGGGTTGTGGGGGGAGGGATCATGGGGGGAGGGATCGTGGGGGGAGGGGTTGTGAGGGGGAGGGGTTGTGGGGGGAGGGGATGTGGAGGTGGTGGGGTTGTGGGGGAGAGGGATTGTGGGGGGAGGGGTTGTGGGGGGAGGGGTTGTGGGGGGAGGGGTTGTGGGGGGAGGGGTTGTGGGGGGGAGTTGTGGGGCAGAAGGGTTGTGGGTGGCTCTCGGGCTGGGCGGCTCTCAGGCCGTGTGGCTAGTCAGCTCTCGAGCTGGGCGACTGGGAGGCTGGATGGCTCTCGAGCTGGGCGGCTGTGGGACTGGGCTCACTCACTCACAGCTTCTGGACCCTCTCACTTACAGACCCTGGAATCTCTCACTCACGGACTCTGGACTCAGCCCCGGTGATTGACAGTGGGTGCCGGAAGGGGCGTTACCTTCATGATGGATGACAGGCGAGAAGACCAATCTGTTGATCTCACGATTTTTTAAACCTTCATAACGTTTGTAATATTCCACTGATCGGAACAAAGCTTGGTGCACTTGGAGCAGAGGAGAACGGTGAGTAAGGTGGCGAATAAATCCTAGCGATATAGTGTACCATTTTTGTGCAAATTTAAAAACAACGCAAACCGGAAGAGGACGAGATGAATTTTAGTAATTAGACAGACAGACAGACAGACAGACAGACAGACAGACAGACAGACAGACAGACAGACAGACAGACAGACAGACAGACAGACAGACAGAGATATAGATATATTGAAGCTAGATAGATATAGATATCTGCCGTGGATTTGCACTCGAGGCTCAGGATTGTTTGTCCAGTAACCTGACTAACATGGGACCATAATATTCCTAAAATACTGGCTGAGATAAGGAATCTAAACTAGTGTAATCTGTGTCTAATCCTCATACTCGAGAGGAAAGGACATTGGCACAATAGCAATATTTTTTTCCAGCAAGATCTTTGGTGTAAAAATGTGCTGCTTATAAATCATCAACAGGATTATTGTTACCACCAAACCTGAGTCCATCCGTGGAGGATGAAGATATTGTCAATGTGCACCTTAAGCAGTTTTCTACCTGCTAATGAGGCTGAATGGGAGATATGCAAGGGGGAAAGTTGTGGCAACTGTGAAACACATGCCACACCATGTGAGAATTAGGCCTGATGTTCATTAGTTCTATTCATTTTAGTTTATTGTCACGTGTACCGAGGTACAGTGAAAAGCTTTTGTTGCATGCTAACCAGCCAGCAGAAAGACAATACATGATTACAATCTGGCCATTCACAGTGTATAGATACATGATAAGAGGATAACGTTTTGTTCAAGGTAAAGCCAGTAAAGTCCGATCAAAGATAGTCCGAGGGTCCCCAATGAGGTATATACTAGTAGTTATTTACTCTGGTATCATGAATGATTTCCAAATATGGCAAACTTTAGACAATGGACTCCAAAACCTGCCAGAGCAAAAAAAAATGCTGGTGCAGAAAATCTGAAATTAAAACAGAAAATGCTGCAAGTGCTCAATAGGTCAGGCAGCATCTGTGGTGACAGAATCTGGAAACCGTTTTAACACTCTTGTCCACTGATGCCGACTGTTTCCAGCATTTCCTGGTCCATTTTTTTGTTTAGTTTAGTTTAGAGATACAGCATGGAAAATGCAATTCAGCTCACCGAGTCCACACCGACCAACAATCACCCGTACATTAATTTTACTTCGGAGTCACGTGAGTGACTACGTGAAGAACCCGCTCAGTGCGCAGGCGCGGCATTACGCCAGCAGTGCAACAGCGGCAGCGGGAGCTAGGCACTCCCGCAACAGAGAAACGGACCGTCAGATGAGTATCCTGAGGTCGGGTTTCTTTTACAGGGGAGCCCCTTTTTCTGCTTGTGTTTTACAGGCAGAGAAAAAGGCTCTGGAACAAAACTGTCCCCCGTTCGAGGAGGAACGTTTCCCGTCGGGGGGAAGGGGGGCAGCAACAGGCGGTAGGAGCGACCCGGTGTTCCTCTATTCCCCGACACCGTGCCGAGCCCAGCCCGCTAGCGGGCTGGATGTATAGCCACCCGAAGAGGCATCCGGCAGGTGTTCCCGATTTGGGACGGGACGTCTCTCCACCCGCACGGGGGGAGAGAGAGCCGCCTGAGCCGCTGGAGCGGCTCTCGGTGCAGGTGCCTGCGAGACGCGCTGCTTGAGGGGCGCTCTCGCTACTACAAGGCACAAAAGCTCCAGAAGAAGGCGGTAGGAACATTTAACCGGGCGTTCCGCTATCCCCACACCGCGCCGAAGCCAGTCCCGCTAGTGCCTGAGCTGCGGGCTGGATGTTCAGCCATCCGAAGAGGCATCCGGCCGGTGGCTTCCGACTTGTCGGAGGGGACGTCTCTCCACCCGCAGGGAGAGAGACAGCCGCCTGAGCCGCTGGAGCGGCTCCTGGAGCAGGAGCTCCTGCGAGACACGCTACGTGAGGGGCAGTCTTGCTGGAGGGTTCAGGCATACCCTCCACAGTGCTTAGGCACTGCCCATCGCTTCCTCCTTAGTGTGGTTAGCTTTGGGGTGACCAGTGGCTGGGCTGGTCATGAAGAGGGGTCACTGGCTGAACAATATCGGGAGTATGCTTGAGGTACAGGATCAGGAAGAGCTGCTGGGTGTGGCCGCTATGTGGCTCCACCACTAGCGAGATGGCTTTTCAGTCTCAACTGATGGCCAGCTTACTACCTGTCTTTTCCAAAAAACCTCTCCAAGACAGGTAGCCATGAGGCGTTGGTTTTATCACGCCTCCCCTAAATTGCATTTACTCAAAGTGCCCGCCATTATTGGGGGATACATTGAGCAGCGCATTTAACCTAAATATTTTTTAAATGCATTTGGTACCCTGACGTCGGCTACCATGTCCACCTGCTCATTCCAGAAGGGCAGGGTAGTATGGCAAAACACCTGACCCTACTGTTCAACGGTATACCTCATAACTTCTGAAATGAACTCACAAACCTGCCCTCAATCTATGAAATTAACAGGACTATGAGAACGCCGACCTCATAAGCACAGATCCTGCTACCTGGCACTTACCAAACCAGTCCTAAAAAACTGGACGAAGTGTTCAAACTATTCGGCACAAGAGGGCAGAGTCTGGAATGAGCACCACACTAAACCAGACAGCAGTACCTCTACGTGTCCACCAGGGGCGTCTACCTCATGGTACTGGTGAAAGCTCGGGGCCTGCATGCCAAACCTGTAGCATTTTAGGCCACGGCCCAGAGCAGGCCCCAGGGGAAAATGTGCCACCCCCCAACAAACATCGTCCCTACAAGAACAAGGAACCAGAAACCGAAGAAAACAACAATGAAGACAGATAAGTATGGTTCCTACCATCACATAAAGGTTAAGGGTTGTACTAACAAGGGGTGGATGAATCACGCCTGGTTAGGAAGCTATCACTCTTGGTAGTTATATACCAAAAAATAAATACAAGGGGAATAGAATTAATATCTTGCCACCAATTCAGCAAACACCCCAAGTGGTCTACCCTCCCACGATGATGAATGTCGCACCATCGTTGATAAACCACTTGAGTATTTCACCAGGTATACCCATTCATGGGATTTGTAACTACTACCATGGATCCAAGGATACTTTATGGTAGATATCGACCTTGAAGATGCACACTATTCAGTACCTTCTCATATAAGTTTCGGATATACCTCAATTACCTGGATGGAGTAACCATGATGAGCGTTGCGGCATTTAAGTCAAAGTTATCCAGAATCAACTAGCCCTGACACTTAGAAACATTCCGTCATGGCATGTCTATATATTAACGACAAACTATCCTTGGATACAGCTTTAGCTGCATCGCTTCTCGGCCTTTTGGCTAAGATCAAGTGTAGTATCTGTTCTTATCAGTTTAATAATCTGATACGTCCCTTATCTAGGGACCATATATTAAATTGAATTTTGGAACAGGGAGATGGAATAGGGGCTTGCTCCGTCCACTCCACGCATCGACCCAGTATTGCAGTGCCTCTGGGAACGGTGCACAAAATATATATCCAGATATTTACGTTGACCATCCACAACGTTGTTATCTGGTATTCATTAAGACTATCAGTCATGGTGCATTAACCACCAATCAACTACGTGGCAACGTAATTGGGATATAGCAGCATTACCAGCTACTGAACTTTGTACCTTTCCTATGAGCTGAGATACTAGTGTTCAAAACTATCTCCATACCTGTAATATGGGGGCAAATGGATTAATCTGTAGTGTTATCATGGAATTTATCGGCAGGAAGGATTATGGTTGTACACTTCCACCTGTTTTGAGTAACATCTTATGTGTCCTGATGTGTTACTGAGCTTGTAATACTTAATGCCAATATGAATTGACTTAAACATGTTATATATTAACTTACTTAATTCTAGTGAAGCATTTGCTCAGTAATCCACCAAATTTGCATGTTCGTTTATAAGATAACAACATCAGTGGTGGCATATACCAAACCACTTGGGCGGAGAACATCGATATTAGGGGACAATTTATTAACAATTGGAAACCGTATGTCGTCAAACATGTTTGACCATCAGTAACTCACCTATCAGGTGAGCTAAATACTGTAAACATACATTTAAACCAAAAATATTTGCTGAAATCACTAAGCAATATGGACACCAGATATCGATTCCTTATATCCAATTAATCACCACGTACTAACTTACGTCACATGAAACCAATCTCAAGGCAGCGGCAATGGAGACATTCCCGCGTATTGAGGGGTGGGGGGAACCTAATCTCTATGTTTTCCTTTCCTTCTACCTCTTCAATAGGTACTACGGCTTCATCAGTCGGGTACTACGCAAATTACAGTGGACCAAGTCCACAAGCATGGTTCCCAGTGATCCTCGACATGGTCATTAAAAGAATTGCAGAATTGGGAAGACCATTGCTGTGCTTGGATCAGGAGCACTATCAACCTGATGACAGCATTCCGTCGCATATCCTAGGGAACATACCTGAGGAGCATCAAGAAATGGTACACTGTTTCCAAAACAGGAATTACACATTCAACTATAACAAAAAACTGTACTGGAGCTCCTGGCAGGTCTTCACCACAATTAAGGACATGTTCTCAACTTGGGTACCGCTCACTGGTGATCAGATACAGGAGAGGTATATCAATCCATTCCCCAGAAATAGGTACACCCAAATTGGGATGTCAGTGAAATCCTGACATACCTTAGGGGATGATCACCAGCCAGGTCACTCACCCTGGAACAGCCTACCCTGAAGATGGACATGCTGGTGGCCTTACATCAACACAAAGAGCCAGCTCTCCCATCTACTGCGATGGGACAACATGGTTATAACACCAGATAGTGTCACATGCCCATTCAAGGGTTGGCCAAACAGAACAGACCAGGAACATCAGGTCCAGTCATGAAATTCCGGGCATACCCACCTGAACCACGTTTTATGTGTCATGACCCACTTAGAGATCGACACAATAAGGAATACCGAGGGAGAGGAAAAAGCCTTATGGGTCAGCCACAGGAAACCTCATGGTCGGGTGACGAGCTAAACTATCTCTAGTGGCTCAAGCAGGTACTGGGAGTTGCTGGAGTAAATACTAACGTGTATAAAATCTTATTCCACCAGAACAGCTTCCACGTCAGTAACTAAGAGGATGGACGAGCCTATGGACCACATCCTGGCTACTGCAGGGTGGTCTAGGGAGTATACGTTCCAAACTTTTATAACAAACCACTGACAGAACCTGTATCGTTTGCAGAAAAAGAATCTGCAAAAAATATATAATTTAAGCCCGGGGGAGCAATTGGTCTTGTTGTTGTTAATAACACCATTATTGTTTTTACAAACAGATTCATGGTTGATTACGATAACATACTTCCTCCCTCGAATGACTTCGGCAGCGAGTGAAGTATGAACTGTTACACGGTTTGAAATCACAGAGCTTTGAAATCTTCACGTAGTCACTCACGTGACTCCGAAGTAAAATAGTAAGATTAAACGAGAACTTACCAGTTTGAAGTTTGATCTGTATTTTATGAGGAGTTACGATGAGGGATTACGTGCCCTCCGCTCCCACCCTCATTATATGGATCAAACTAATAAATTGATGTCTCCTTATCTTTACTATGTTTACTTCAAATAACTGTGTCTATCTGTGATTCCACACCGCTGCTTGGAAGTATGCCGCGCCTGCGCACTGAGCGGGTTCTTCACGTAATCCCTCATCGTAACTCCTCATAAAATACAGATCAAACTTCAAACTGGTAAGTTCTCGTTTAATCTTACTATTATACCCAATAAACTAGGGGCAGACACGCAGCACCTGTAGTCAGCATCGAACCCGGGTCTCTGCTGCTGCACCACTGTACTGCCCCTAAGCACCGGTAGTCTGGAAACCTGTTGGCAACGATGATTTGCTCTTTATTCCAATCATCCCCAATCAAACACACACTGAAGGCCACAAGTGTTAGTATGTTTAGTTCAGTTTAGAGATACAGCATAGAAAAAGGCCCTTCGGTCCACAACAACAATTTACCACCCGTTTAAACTCATTCGATGTTCCATTCCCTGCACAGTCGGGGTGATTTTACAGAGGCAAAATAACCTACAAAACCAGCACGTGTTAGGGATGTGGGAGGAAAGCAGATTATCCATAGGAAACACACGTAGGCACAGGGAGAATGCGCAAACTCCACATAGACAGCAGCCGATGTACTGATTGAACCCAGTCTCTGGTGCTGCAAGGCAGCAGCTCTCACAACTGTACCACTGTGGTAAGGTAGACCCTCCAATTTCACAGCACCTTAGACCACCTCACAGTCTACAGGTTTATCAATGAGGTAGATTTCTTTAAGACACTTTGCACACTCATCATGTACCAACAAAATCCCTGCCTCTTCCAAAAGACACAACAGGCAGGAATACTTTTTCTATCCGCTGGGTTGAGGGCATTTCAGAGCTACCACAACATGGGTGCAGGCTCGAAGGGCCAAATGGCCTACTCCTGCCATAGAGGGAGTACAGAGAAGTTTCACCAGACTGATTCCTGGGATGTCAGGACTTTCATATGAAGAAAGACTGGATAGACTCGGCTTGTACTCGCTAGAATTTAGAAGATTGAGGGGGGATCTTATAGAAACTTACAAAATTCTTAAGGGGTTGGACAGGCTAGATGCAGGAAGATTGTTCCCGATGTTGGGGAAGTCCAGAACAAGGGGTCACAGTTTAAAGATAAAGGGGAAATCTTTTAGGACTGAGATGAGAAAAACATTTTTTACACAGAGAGTGGTGAATCTCTGGAATTCCCTGCTACAGAATGTACTTGAGGCCAGTTCATTGGCTATATTTAAGAGGGAGTTAGATGTGGCCCTTGTGGCTAAAGGGATCAGGGGGTATGGAGAGAAAGCAGGTACAGGATACTGAGTTGGATGATCAGCCATGATCATATTGAATGGCGGTACAGGCTCGAAGGGCCGAATGGCCTACTCCTGCACCTATTTTCTATGTTTCTATGTTGTCAAGGCAGAGTTCTGTGCTTCCATTTCACATGTCCTCTTTCCATGCCATTTCAAGTCTCTGGCTGTCATAGATGTGCCCAAGCCAACTGCACCCTTCCTCCTGTGCTGATCTTTCAGAGCCAAGTTGACTATGCAAAGGTTTGCTGTCCCTTTTTTTCCAGAAGGATGACTCTAGTCACTCCTGAGGTTGCAGCTCTTCTTAACTTTGAACTTGATTACCTGGCATTCCGAAGGCACTTGAGTAACAATGTACCTTCAAGATTCCAGATCAAGTCTACAAAGTAATGTAGCATTTCCCAGTATCTTTGTCTCTCATGGCTCCTCATTAAACAACGTTGAACAATTCCCTCATGATAAATATCAGAGGAAATGTTCCTCTTGTATTCCTGTTAGTGACACTGTAAGACAGTGAATGTACCTATTCTCAGCTCTCCATTAGAAACATAGGAAAGCACTGGGAGAATGTACTGATCTCTGTGTTATTGCTGTCATTACAGAGTGGCAAGGGTTCCTCTCATCTTGTGCACTCGCATCTTCATAAGGCCAGTAAAGGGATTTGCTCTGGTTTCGATTCATTATATTCTTTAATACAGTGGGGAAATTTCCTCTTGTCTTCAACAAAATGGTAAAATTACTTTCATCAGAGATCTTTACTAAAAATAGCATTCGAAGAAAAATCTGCCAGGAAAACTGTGAAGGATTTGTTCTCATGTGCATTTCTATATTTGAAGAATAATTTATTACTGATTAATATTATATTTTGTTCTTTAAACTTTCATTTTATAACACGTTAACTATCCTAATTTTGCCTACATAAATTTTGTTTGAGGAGATTATGAAGTATTAATTCCTTCAAGCTCTGTCATAGATAACAGAAACACTTCAAAACTGTGCATGTTCCTTAAAGGAACCGGTTAGTGCATTGATGTGCTAACCTGTGACATCAATTGCATTCATATAGCACCTTTGTCTGAAGGTTCTGAAAGATGGGTTATTATACAAAGGTTGACAGTGAGAACCCTTCTCAGTTTCTTGCACGAAACAAGATTTTTCCCTGACCAAATGCTTTTTTCACTGCCCGATCCATCTGCTCACCACTTTCTGGGAGATATGGACTTGCACCCAACACTGCTGATCTCCTTACCATTTATTCTATATGTCCGAACAGACTTTGAACTCCTGGATAAAATTCAATCTCCCACCATTTATTCAACCTTCCACTGTTGCACTATTTCCGAGATAATGTTCTTCACCGCCTCATCCTCTGCCAGTTTTTGTGGCATCTGTAAAGTTATCAATCATACCCCATAGATTCTCATCCAAATCATTTATACATATAATACATACATATATACATTTACACATCTAAAGCAAACATATGTTTTCTCTGGAGCATCAGAGGCTGAGGGGAGGCCTGATATCTATATAATTAAAAATCTCATCTTGACCACTTCCTGTTTGCGTTGATGTTTGATTTTAGAAAAATGCTACCACGTACGGCTGTGATTTTTGGCCATCTTACTCACAGTCCTCCTCCGATGATCAGACCCTGAGGATTATTCCCATTGATGAAATATAAAAGAGTTCCTAGTGTCTAAAAAATGTTGAGATTCTCTTTCCTGTCAATCACTGCGATGAAGGCCACGCCCCTTACGGGGGGGGGGGGGGGGGGGGGGGGAAGGGACTATAAAACCCGGAAGTCAGGACGTGGCTCAGTCACTGCAAGATGGCGAGGGAGAGGCCATGAGTCTCAGTCTGAGCTGGGAATCTACACAACACTGAGTGTCTACTGAACTGTAAGTGCTCTTTATGCCATTTTATGTGGTTTTATGTGGTTTTATGTGGTCAGTAAACCAGATTATTTGGCCCACAACACCCATACTAGCACTCCAGAAAGCCCCCACCTCCACCCCCCCTATTGGCCAGCAATATTGGAATTGGTGGAGTGGTGGAATATTGCATTGGGGGACCAGCCCTCACATGTGAAGCTGGGACCCAACGGGTCCCACTTAGTCTAGTAGTAAATAAAATTATGAGAGGCATTGATGGCTAGATGCTGGAACTTTTTTTCCAAAGATGAGAGGGCATAGCTTTGAGGTGAGAGGGGCAAAATGCTATATGGCTGGAACGCGCTGCCAGAGATGGTGGTAGAGCAGGTACAATAGGGGCATTAAAGATAGGCACATGGATATGCAAGGAATGGAGGTATATGGATCACGTACAGGCAGAGGAAATTTGTTTACCTTGGCATCATGTTTGGCATGGATATTGTGGGCTTGTGCCTGCCTTGAGTCTGAAGAAGGGTCTTGATCCTAAACGTCGCCCATTCTTTCTCTCCAGAGATACTGCCTGCCCCGCTGAGCTACTCCAGCATTTTGTGTCTATCTTCAGTTAAAACCAGCATTTGCAGTTCCTTTCTATACACTGTAACATTCTATGTTCTATGTGCTTTACTTTATCCAGCATTTCATCCTTACTCATGTAGATGAGCTCCAGAATGTCAGCGCACACATCCATTAGCTTTCCAGCCTCCACATCCTTCACCCTGTAAATCGCTACATTATTTTAGGATCACGCTCGACTACCTGGCACGACTCATATCTTAGCACCCTCATGTGTAGAAAGGAACTGCTGATGCTGGAATATACTGAAGCTAGGCACTAGGTGTTGGAGTAACACAGCGGGTTAATTTGTGTCTATTACCACCATCATGCCTGAAAGAGCCTATAACTTCATTCGCTACACTTTTGCTTCTAATATACTTATAAAAGGATTTAGGATTTTCCCTAATCCTACCAGCTAAGATCATTTCATGCTCATGCTTGCTCTCCTAAATTCTTTCCTATTTTTTCTCCTATAACTCTGATAAACTTCAAATGACCTGTTGGATAACAATTTCCTTTCCCTGACATGCACTTCCTTATTTTCCCCGATCTAACCTGTGACAAAGTGCAATATTTCTGAGTGTTTTGTATCAATTCAATTCACTTTCTGGATATGGTTGGAGAATTTACAAGTCGTAGAGTAATCCTGGATTAGCAGCTCAGTAATTTCTGTGTTCAACTACTGCTATGTTTACTGTAGCTTCACTGCAAAATGATGGCAAATAACAAGACATCTGAGTGTCAGTTTTCCAGGTTTCTGGTGGGGACTGCCTCTGTGGGTAATGCAAAGACTCACAGATAATGCAAAGGACAGCACAAAACACATTAAAAGACAGAGTATATAAGCATCAGTAAGTTTGAATGTTTAGTCACTTTCAATGTAAACTAATGTAAGTAACATAGTAAAGGGGCTGTCCCACTTGGGCAACTTAATCTGCGAGTTTAGAAGAGTTTGCCCTCGACTCAAACTCGCAGCATCGTCGACACTAGGGCTTCCTAGGAGGTTACTGGAACTCTCCTTCATGCTCGAGGGACGTTCCTGCATACTCATGGCCTCAGCTAGGTCGCGGAAAAATTTTCAGCATGTTGAAAATTTTTTACGCAAGTAAATTTGGTCGGCATGGTTCTTTTTGACTCGTAGTGCAGTGGAGTGGGGTCGCTATTTAGATACAGGCAGTCGAGGGCAGCCGTAGGCAATCTCCTTCGCAGACCGGGCATTTTTGATTGGCTCATTGGAGTTTTCAGGACCAGGGAAAACCAACCGGTAGGTAAAATGCCCGCTAAACATTATTAAACGTTGTCTGACTTTTTAAAAATGTCTCTACCTCTTCTCCCCCATTCTCCCCCCCTTCTCTCCCTTTCTCTCCTTCTCTCCCCTTCTCTCCCCTTCTCTTCCCCCCCCCCCCCCCCACCCCGTCCGCGCTCCCTAAAGGACTTACCACACACTGTGGCAGCCGTCTTTTACCTTCCTCTTCATCGCGAGTGTGAATTTCAGACAGCGCTCACCCGCGTTCCTTGGCCCCCACCTTTGCGATGTGTGTGTGTGTGTGTGTGTGCGCGCGGTCAGCCGATCCAGCTCGTGGTTTTCCGGGCGAGTGCCCTCGAGCTTGAAGGTCGAAGACACTCTTCTTAACTCACGGATTAGGTCGCCGCAGTGGGACAGACCCTTAAATGTAAACCCACTTACAATGTAAGTCCGCCCTTTCTGTACGTTTTACTTAAGCAATATCTGGGAATTGACAATGACTTTTCCCACAAGAGGTAATTGATAAGTTCAATGTTTGGATGCCCAGACACTGCCACAGATGGGATTGGAGGTACTTGATGGCATAGAACATGTTGATTGTTTGGGAAATGGTGCATCTCCTCCCCAATTTATGCTGGGCTTCAGCGTACACCTGATAAATGAGCTCAGCGTAATTCTGGTGAATGAACACAGATTGCAGAGAAGAGTTATGAGGTTGTTCCCAGGACTTGGACCTGAACTGGAAGGAGAGGTTTGGCAAGCTGGGACTTTATTCCTTGGAGCACAGGAGGATGAGGGGTGATCTTATAGAGGCATATAAGTTCATGAGGGGAATATATAGGGTAAATGCACAGTCTTTTACCCACAGTAGGGCAATCAAGAACCAGAGGACATAGATTGAAGATGAGAGGGGAAAGATTTACTGGTAACCTGGGGGGCAACTTTTTCACACTGGTGGATATATGGAAAGAGCTGCCAGAGAGGTAGTTGAGGCAGGTACTATAGCAGCACTTAAAATTGAATTGATATAAAACACAGTACAAGGATGGGAAAGGTTTAGAAAGATATGGGCCACAGGCAGGTGGGAACAGGGCCGGCCTTAAGCCGATTGGACCGATTGCTCCCAATTGGGCCCCGCGCCTAAGGGGGGCCCCGCACTAATGTTCCGTATTTCGTACGGAAATACGAATTCGCTTGGTTAAATAAAGATTTTTTTTTAAACATTCGCCATCCGGATTTTTTTTTTAAACGAACATGGATAACAACTGCTGCACGGCCATCAGACACAAATGATTTGTTAACTACTACTGTTAGCACTTGTTAACAGCCAGTAGTTAACAAGTAGTTATACAATGATGTCATCAATGCATCGATCCACGGTTCTCAGTAAATGTAATTGTGTTTTGAACAAGTATTAATGATGCCACGTTCCTTTGAATAAAATTCACGCGGCGTCATTAATACTTGTTCAAAACACAATTACATTTACTGAGGAATGTAGATCAATGCATTGATGACACATTGAGAATTTCTTAAAACTCACCATCATGATTGAGGGCTCCAGACTGCTAGAAGGGGCTTCTTCGTGGTGTGCAGGTTAGTTATTCACCTACCGGCCCATGTTGTATCTCTCTGTCTCTCTAGCTCTCTCACTCCCTCTCTCTCACCCTGTCGCCTCGGCATTCCCGGAATCATTGACGTTTTGCAGTAGACAAAAATGCTGGAGAAACTCAGCAGGTTGAGGCAGCCGCCTTGCAGCACTCTGTGTTTTTCCTCCAGCACTCTGTGTTTTTTGTTTGGCTCTGAAGTTGAAGGTGACTCAGCGGGACGGGCATGGGCTCTGGGGAGAGGGTTGCGTTTCTGGTCGAGACCCTTCATCAGACAATCACAAGTACTCTCACCGACGAGAGTTCAGTTCAGTCTGAAGAAGGGTCTTCTCTCCATAGTCGCTGCGCTGCCTGTCCTGCTGAGTTACTCCAGCTTTATGTCTATCTTCAATTTCAGAGAAGTAAAATTTCTCACAGGGGGCTTATAGTGTCTACCACCCCCCCCTCCCCCCCTCCTTCCCAACTTCAGCCTCATGGACCTTAGCGTAGCCCTAGTTCCTAAAACCCATTTCCATCACTGTTCATGTTGGACTTATAATGCAGATACCGGGCTTGAAGTGATTCCGTGAAACAAAAAGATAAATAGCTGGTTTCAGTCCAACAGCAGCCTGAAGCACTTCAGCCTCTTAGCCCTGTGACCAGCTCTTTCAAGTTTTGTACTGCTGTTGGACTGAAACCAGGTCTTTATCTTTTTTTCACCCCCTGTCCATTCACATTCATCTCCCTCTCCCCCACCTTCCTCCCACGGTGCCTGCTGCTTTGGTGGCAGGCACACCATCACGTTTACATTGCCAGTTTACCACTGATTTATTTTCAATTGGTCTGCCTTCTTAAAAACTGGTATCGTTGCCAAAAGTGACTTGCTTCGTGAAAATGGGCATTTGTAAAATTAAAACCCAGTGTCCTCTGAGCTACGTGTTACTGTATTGTTCAATATTCTTGCTAATTGTCATATTAGCATTTCAATGCTGCGTGTGTTTCAACATGGGCCATCCATTAGTTAGATCGCAGCGGAACATAGTATTAAATCCCAAGCGACTGCAGATGCTGCAGATCTTGAGCAAAAAGAAACAAACTGCTGGAGGAATATTGAGTTAAACCATTTAGTGAAGCCACTTAACAAAGGGTTGCTCTTTGGAGGCGAATAGTCACTTCCTGACTAACTGCTGACTCTTTTTAACTTGGAGCAGAGTGCAATGGTTACCTGTTTTCTATTACACAAATGCATGAGTGAAGAGTCGAGTCAAGAATGTATAATTGTCATGTGTACCCACAACAGAACAATGAAATTCTTATTTGCAGCAGCATAACAGGCATGTAAGCACAATACTCATAGATTGTATGAGAACAAATGAGAAACAAATACATTCAATAACTTAACCCTAATACTAGTGCAAAAAAGCTCAGGGTGCCCCATCAAATCTTATCAATCGCTTGCTAATCGCATGACTGCGTCCAACTGCTGTCTGGTTCGTTGATCGTATTGCTAGATATGAACTGTTTTGGGAGAGAAAAATGCTCACGGCAGACCAAACGTGTTAAACAGAAATTGGTCAGATACTGAGCTTTACACAGTGAGAAATCATGTGAATTAATCAGTGAATTTTATTTTAAATGAATGTACCTGCATGTTATACCGTTTAGTTTGGAGATACAGCAGATAGTCCACTGAGTTCGCACTAACCAGCGATTTTTGTTTTCCTATTTGTCAATTATTTTGTGCCTGATTATTTGGCGGCCAATCAATCGCTGTCTCTAAGGGGTTTGCGTCCAATCACCATCCAGCTGGCCTTAAAATTCCAATCAACAAATAGGTCTCCTCCCGTCCAATCAGCCGCTGTCTCCAAGGGCATTGTGTCCAATCGCATAATGCAGTTTAATGGTAATTAGCTGCTACGGTAAAGGTTGGAAGCCAGTGGAGGTACTGACAGTCAAACGGGAGCAGGAGAGATTCAGACAGTGTATAATCCATAGCACCTTAGTGTCCAATTTCATAATATATACTAAATAACTGGGCTGACAGACCTTGGCTGGGAACTTGGGGCTCACCAAAATTGTTCCCAATTGGGCCCCGCACCTCCTAAGGCCGGCTCTGGGTGGGAATAGTGGAGATCGGGCATCTTGATCAGCATGGGAAAGTTTGGCCATAGAGTCTGTTTCCGTACTGAATTACCCCATGACAATGCTCAAAAGCAACCAGAATGCCCCATCTCCATTTTGAGGTCTCCTGGGGTAGGGATTTCCACAAGCCCCTGTTGAAGTTGCACTTCTTTGAGGAAGCTTTGTGACCATTCTCAACTCTTTTCCTTTCTCTGCCTGGTGATCACTTCCCGTGAAAGAGTTCAGAGTGACATTGGTAAGGCAAATATATAGAAGAATGGTATTAGGATTAATAGAGTCAATGGTGAACAGAAGATGCATATGTCACCCCTGCAGCAGAAAAGTTCAGGCGATAATTGTATTGCAGTGAATGGTGTGATTAAAGATTTGAATGAGTAATTTGATAGCCATTATTTCTTGTTCAAAGGCAAGTTTTGAACAAGGAGGCATGATGCTGGAATGTAAGTGGAAATGTCTCTTCCTCAAAATGCTACTGAATGTTAAATGTTAATGTTAACATTTAAACTGAGGCTGATTGATTTTTGTCAGCATGTGTATGAAAGGATATTGAAGACTTGGACAGTTAAATAGATACATAACAAAGCAAAAAAAACTTCAGGTGCAGGAAATCTGAAATAAAAACCGAGAATGCTGGAAGTATTCAGCACGTCAAGCAGCATCAAAATGAAAAGCTATTGATGTGAAATGTTAACTCTGCTTTTCTTTGAACATGTTTGTCTGGCCAGCTGCGTATCTCCAGCATTCTCGGTTTTTATTCCAGATTTCCTGCACCTGACGTTTTTTGGCTTTGTAATGAGTCTATTTAACCGCTGCTGTTCTTGTTGTGGCAATTGCTAATGTCAGAGATCTCTACCTCAGTATAACTTAGTGAAAAAGGCCAAACGATGAGGCATTAGCCTCAATCATCGGCAAGAGGCCTGACTCTGCAGTTTGTGTCGGAAGGAACTGCAGGTGCTGGTTAAAACCGAAGAGAGACACAAAATGCTTAAGTAACTCAGTGGGACAGGCAGCATCTCTGGAGGGAAGGAATGGGTGATGTTTCAGTTTGAGACCCTTCGGGTCGGGTCAGTCAGGGAAAAGATTGGTGTGGGAATGGGAAGGGGAATTAAAGTGTTTGGCAACTGGGGGATCAGGTAGGCCCAGGCAGACTGAGCATTGTTCGTCATGAAGAAATGAAGAACCATAGGAAATGGGAGCAGGAGAGAGCCATTCAACCCGTATTGTCTTCTCTGACATTGAATGCAATCAAAGCTAATCATTGGTCTAATTTCTTAACTTAAAACTCCTATGCCCGATCTTTGAAGTTTCATGCACGTGGTTCCATAATGTTTATTCAAAAGATGTGTAAGAAATAATGACAACTTTTTCCTTGAGTGTAATCATTCCATGGAAGTATTATTTTCATTCAACATGATGTTCCATATTTGACTAAAACACCTTCCTTAAGATCCTTTGTCATTGCCTCAGTAACTCCCAGCAGCGATTTCATCAGGGCTTCCTTCTTTGGAGGAAGGGGGACCTCCTTCCTAACGGACCACCCCTTCATTGGGAACTGCACACTCCTGGAACAGGTTATATTATCTCATGGGACCACCCATATTGAAGCAACGACCAAAAATGCAAACCAACTTCCTTAGAAGGCTTAGGAAGTTCAGCATGTCCCCAACAATTCTTATCAACTTCTACAGATGCACCATAGAAAGCATTTTATCAGGATGCATCACAGCTTGGTTTGGGAACAACTTCTTCCAAGATTCCTTACACGCAAGGAATCGCAGAAAATTGTGGACGCAGCCCAGACCATCACACAAACTAACTGCCCTTCCATTGACTCTATTTATACCTCACGCTGCCTCGGCAAGGCCAGCAGCATCATCAAGGACAAGTCACATCCTGGCCACTCCCTCTTCTCACCTTTCCCATTGGACATAAGGTATAGAAGTGTGAAAACTAACACCACCAGATCCAGGAACAGTTTCTTCTCAGTTGTTATCAGGCAACTGATTAATCCTCCCTCAACGAGAGAGCAGTCCTGAACTACTATCTACCTTGTTGGTGAACCTTGGACAATCTTTGATCAGACTTTTCTGACTTTGCCTTGTACTAAATGTTATTATGTATCAATACACTGTAAATGGCTTGATTGTAATCATGTATTGGCTTTACGTTGACTGATTAGCATATAACAAGAGCTTTTCACTGTGCCTCGGTAAACGTGACCATAAACTAAACTGATATGGAACTGAACTGATTATCTCATCTGCCTTAGCAGAGGGCTCCCTCTTCAGTGAGCATCTCATGTCTCAGCTGGATTCACTGCTCCAACAGGGGGACTCTATCCATGCAGAGCCTCCCTTCATTAAAACAATTCCTCCTTGACAGCTTGAAGATTTCAATCCGTCATACCAGCAGGCAGTTAAAAGCATTCCGTGATCTCGACAATCATAGAATGCAAATTATTTGCCCCACTTACAGTACTACCTCAGTTGAAGAATTAGGAAAATGTGTTCAAGATTGAACTGCAGATGCTGGAAAATCGAAGGTACACAAAAAAAAAAAAAAGTTTCTCCAGCTTTTTTGTGTACCTAGGAAAATGTGTTTATTATGTTGAGGCTTCAACCTTAACCTTAAAGTGCATTTTCAAGCTTAACCCTCTTTAAAATGTTTTAAATAATGTTTGAATATTGTCTTTGTCCCTCATGGATTTCTGCCCCTGAGAATCCCACTGTGTGACTGGGTAGGAAATAACTGCAGATGCTGGTTTACACTGAAGATAGACACAAAATGCTGTAGTAACTCAACTGGTCGGGTAGCATCTGTGGAGAAAAGGAATAGGTTGCGTTTCGGGTCATGACTCTTCTTCAGACTGCTCAGTCTCGACCCGGAACGTTACCTACTCCTTTTCTCCAGAGAAGCTGCTTGACCCAATGTGACTGGGAATTCAGCCCAATGGAACTTTTGCTGCTGGGTGCCAAGGATCCCTTTGTAGTGATGCATGGCAGCAACAGGAGTAACAACATTGATTGCTGGGTCACTCTGGGCAATCTCTTTCAAGGCTATCTTTCCATTGAGTTGCAGAGTTCACAAACATTGTTTCCCTTTCATTGCAGACTTTGGACCAATCAGATTGACTGACAAAATAAACACTGACTATAAATTGTGTAGGAAGGAACTGCAGATGCTGGTTTAAACCGATGATGGACACAAAATGCTGGAGTAACTCAACGAGACAGGCAGCATCTCAGGATCGAAGGAATGGGTGACATTTTGGGTCGAGACACTTCTTCACACCCACTGTCTATAAATTCACTGACTTCAGTTGCAGCTGGATAGGTTTTAGTTCTTACACCTATAATAACACAGAAATAAGTCATTCAGCCCAGCATGCCAATGCAGGTTATCAAAGGAACAACCCCATTAGTTTCATTCCCCTACTTCCCCTAAACCATGCAGTTTATACTCTCTTTCATGTGCCATCATATGTTTTTGTTTCTTACAGACCAGAAGGGTCAATTTACAGTAACCAGTTAACCCACCATGTTGTTCAAGAAGGAACTGCAGATGCTGGAAGATCGAAGGTACACAAAAATGCTGGAGAAACTCAGCGGGTGCAGCAGCATCTATGGAGCGAAGGAAATAGGTGACGTTTCGGGCCGAAACCCTTCTTCAGACCCACCATGTTTATTATTTCGGCATGTGGGTGGAAAGATGGTCGGCCTGAGGGAAGTCCATGCAGTTGCAGAGAGATTGTGACTGTTCCACACAAATGGCATCCAAGGTCAAGATTGAACCTGTCTGTGCCCCTGGAGCTGGGAGGCAATAGCATCAACAATTTAGTAACTGTGATTTTAGGTGATTTTATTTTAATAAAGGAATGTGGCTACAATAGGATCCTGTCACTTTAAACTGTGCAATGCGTTTTGCAGAAGCTAAAAGTATTGTTAGACTTCGAGCTGCATGTTCATTACAGCCTGACAATGGACTTAACATCTAATGACACACACCTTCAGAGTCCATGCCTTGTTTCACACCCCAAGTGAAAATGTTGTGGAAGAATTATAGCCCCTGTCTCTGTGTGACTGAAACCCAATACTCTGTTGTGACTGTCAGTGTCAGAGAATGCAATTACTGCTCCAACGACATGTCAGTGTGCAACAAATATGTTTGTAAAGTGTAGCAGAGATCTGGCTATGGGGGATTGTCATGGTTAATGTCTAGAAGCAAGGAACTGCAGATGCTGGTTTACATAAAAAGCCACCAAGTGCTCGAGCAACTGAGCGGGTCAGGTAGCATTTCTGGGGAGCATGGATAGGTGATGTTTCGGGTGGGAACCCTTCTTCAGAGTGATTGCGGGGGGGGAGGGGGAGAAAGGAGGAGATGAGGGGCAGGAAGAAGCCTAGCAGGTAATAAGTGGATACAGGTGAGGAGGGTTTTGAGTAATAGATTGTTGGACAAAAGCCGGAGATGAAAAGACAGAAGATGTGAAGAAAAGGTTTGATGAGTTCCAAATTGTGTAACTAAGATGAGTTTTACAAAGGATGAGTAAAGGGTAGGGGTGGGGGTGGGGGGTGGGACTCGGTGAGGCACAAACAATGATTTATGTTTCACTCAATGCAAAGCAAGTTCATCCTTCCAAAGGCCTGCAATTAGTTTTTCTTCTCATTTATTTTCTTGCCTTTCTTTTTAATGCTTTTAATTATTATTGACGTATCGACTTCATTAAAGGCAAATTTACATTAGAAGTAACATTTTTGAAGGAATGAACGTGACAGCTGTCCTCGGTTAGTTCCTCCCATGTGAAAACCAATTAAGCCGCAATTAATTTTGAGTTAATCCAGAATTAATGGGTCCACAAACTGTTTGCGTCTGTCTGCGGGTGCTTTGCATGTGAGAAGCATGCGGTCGGTAAGACTGGTTGATGTTTTAAGATTTTAAACTGAGAATTTTAATTGCTTCTGATCTTTGCTCATTGAAGTAATATTCATTTCAATGAAACCAGGTACAAAATAAAACAGGAACCCACCCTCTTCTGCTAATGTATGTAAAACTGGAACCCACTCGCTTCTGCATGGTATTAACAATTACAATGAATCCAGGTTCTTTGGCTGTATACTGGCAATGCATTTCTTCATGTCTCACAAGTGTTTGAAATCTTTCGCTATCCATTATGTTTCTCCATTTCCACTGACCTGGTGACCAAATACCCCTTTTTACATGAAAGGACACTCTCCACGTGTTAACACGGGATTTCATGGGGGAATTCAGAAATCCACCTCTTGCTCTAAAACATGCTCGGGTCTCCTGTCAAATCTCCTCTGTTACAGGCTGTCCCTTATAATTTTTCTACCACACTTCCTGTTTCTATTATGCATCTGTTCCAAGGAAAGAAAAAGCTGGCAGAGGCCATTCAGTCCCACTAATCTGCCCCACCATCCACAGGCGAGATAGTAACAGGCGAATAGGTGAACAGGGGTCTGAAGAAGTGTCTTGACCTGAAACGTCACCAATTCCTTTTTATCAGAGTTGCTGCTGAGTTTTTGTCTCAGCTCTGACAGATATTTATGGCCTCCAGTGTCTGGTGTGAAGCTGAGCCAAAGGATTAACATCTCAGCAGAGAACGACACAAAGTGCTGGAGTAACTCAATGGGTCAGGCAGAATCTCTGGAGAACATGGAGAGGCGACATTTTGGGTCAGGACCCTTCTTCAGACTCTCCATGTTCTCCAGAGATATTGCCTGAGCCGCTGAGTTACTGGGTTTTTTTTTGTAAACCAGCCCATTATCTGTTATTTGCACTTTATCAGTTTATTTATTCATGTGTGTACAGTGGCTTGCAAAAGTTTTCATACCCCTTGAACTTTTCCATATTTTGTCACGTTACAACCACAAACGTAAATGTATTTTATTGGGATTTTATGTGATAGACCAACACAAAGTGGTGCATAGTTGTGAAGTGGAAGGAAAATGATACATGGTCTTCAAATTTTTTTACAAATAAAAAATTGAAAAGTGTGGCGTGCAAAAGTATTCAGCCCCCCTGAGTCAATACTTTGTAGAACCACCTTTTGTTGCAATTACAGCTGCAAGTCTTTTGGGGTATGTCTCTACCAGCTTTGCACATCTAGAGACTGAAATTTTTGCCCATCCTTCTTTGCAAAATAGCTCAAGCTCAGTCAAATTGGATGGAGAGCGTCTGTGAACAGCAATTTTCAAGTCTTGCCAGAGATTCTCAATTGGATTTAGGTCTGGACTTTGACTGGGCCATTCTAACACATGAAAATGCTTTGATCTTAACCATTCCATTGTAGCTCTGGCTGTATGTTTAGGGTCGTTGTCCTGCTGGAAGGTGAACCTCCGCCCCAGTCTCAAGTCTTTTGCAGACTCTAACAGGTTTTCTTCCAAGATTGCCCTGTATTTGGCTCCATCCATCTTCCCATCAACTCTGACCAGCTTCCCTGTCCCTGCTGAAGAAAAGCATCCCCACAGCATGATGCTGCCACCACCATGTTTCACAGTGGGGATGGTGTGTTCAGGGTGATGTGCAGTGTTAGTTTTCCGCCACACATAGCGTTTTGCATTTAGGCCAAAAACTTCAATTTTGGTCTCACCTGACCAGAGCACCTTCCTCCACATGTTTGCTGTGTCCCCCACATGGCTTGTGGCAAACTGCAAACGGGACTTCTTATGGCTTTTTTTCAACAATGGCTTTCATCTTGCCACTCTTCCATAAAGGCCCGATTTGTGGAGTGCACGACTAATAGTTGTCCTGTGGACAGATTCTCCCACCTGAGCTGTGGATCTCTGCAGCTCCTCCGGAGTTACCATGGGCCTCTTGGCTGCTTCTCTGATCAATGCTCTCCTTGCCCGGCCTGTCAGTTTAGGTGGACGGCCATGTCTTGGTAGGTTTGCAGTTGTGCCATACTCTTTCCATTTTCGGATGATGGATTGAACAGTGCTCCGTGAGATGTTCAAAGCTTGGGATATTTTTTTATAACCTAACCCTGCTTTAAACTTCTCCACAACTTTATCCCTGACCTGACTGGTGTGTTCCTTGGGCTTCATGATGCTGTTTGTTCACTAATGTTCTCTAACAAACCTCTGAGGCTTTCACAGAACAGCTGTATTTATACTGAGATTAGATTACACACAAGTGGACTCTATTTACTAATTAGGTGACTTCTGAAGGCAATTGGTTGCACTGGATTTTATTTAGGGGTATCAGAGTAAAGGGGGCTGAATACTTTTGCACGCCACACTTTTCAGTTTTTTATTTGTAAAAAAATTTGAAAACCATGTATCATTTTCCTTCCACTTCACAATTATGCGCCACTTTGTGTTGGTCTATCACATAAAATCCCAATAAAATACATTTACGTTTGTGGTTGTAACATGACAAAATGTGGAAAAGTTCAAGGGGTATGAATACTTTTGCAAGCCACTGTATATATTTATATTATGGTATATGGACACACTGATCTGTTTTGTAGTAAATGCCTACTATGTTTTGTGTGCTGAAGCAAAGCAAGAATTTCATTGTCCTATCAGGGACACATGACAATAAACTCACTTGACTTGACTTGACAAGTTTCAACATTTCAGCTGATCTCTGCTGTCCATGTCATAGCACCTTTCACATTCATTCTTTTAATTCCTCCGTGGTTAATTTTTATGCCCTCACTCTGCCTCTGTCCTCACCCTACCCTACCTGTAACTCTGTCCATCTGTGCCTGTACTGCCAATTTAGTTTTTTGATACCCTATGCAAATGCTTTAATATGATAGAAACATGAACCTCACTGATTCATATTAAAAAATTTCTCCTAATTAGTTAGCAATATAATTGAATCATATTTAGCAGGCAGGCAAATTAACTGCTCATTTTATTTCCACCAGGGCACAATATGAATAAATTATGATACAGTACGAGATCAGACCTGAACTCAATGGTTCACAATGAGGCGTTGATAGCTAGTAGGTTAATCTAAAATTTTCAGTATCCTTAGTTATTTGTTTCACAATTATCATTATGACAATTAATTTTACATAACAAACTCTAATTAGCTATTATACTACAAAGTAATTAAGGTGACACTCTTGCACACAACAAATGTGCCTATCACGTCTGTCAGCTATCGCTCGAGAATATTTACAGGTGCAATAGTCAGTGGCAGTACTTACCACCAATCCATCTTTTGGAGAATTCTATCTGCAGTTTGTTCTTCCTGTCTAAGAGTTCTTCTTAATCTGGCATTAAACTAATTAGTGTAGGAACGAACTGGAGATGCTGGTTTAAACCCAAGGACACAAAATGCTGGAGTAACTCAGCGGGTCAGACAGCATCTCTGGAGAAAAAGAATAGGCGACGTTTCGGGACGAGACCTTCTTCAGTCTAAAGAATGGTCTCGACTCGAAACGTCACCTATTCTTAAACTAATGAGTCTACAGTTAGGGTAGATAAAAGTGCTGGAGAAACTCAGCAGGTGAGGCAGCATGGTGAAGGAAATAGGCAACGTTTTGGGTCGAAACCCTTCTTGAAACCGATGTGAGGGTGTTGGGGGGGGGGGGGGGGCGGGATGAAGAAAGGAAGAGGTGGAGCCAGTGGGCTGAGGGCGAGCTGAGAAGGGGATGAGAAAGTAGGGACTACCTGAAATTAGAGAAGTTAATGTGCAAACTGCCCAAGCGAAATATGAGATGCTGCTCCTCCAATTTACGGTGGTCCTCACTCTGGCCATGGATGAGGCCCAGGACAGAAAGGTCGGATTCGGAATGGGAGGGGGAGTTGAAGTGCTGAGCCACCGGGAGATCAGGTTGGTTATTGCTAACCGAGTGGAGGTGTTGGGCAAAGCGATCGCCAAACCTGCGCTTGGTCTTACCTATGTAGAGCAGCTGACACCTAGAGCAGCGGATGCAATAGATGTGGTTGGAGGAGGTGCAGGTGAACCTCTGCCGCACCTCGAAAGACTGCTTGGGTCCTTGAATGTAGTCAAGGGAGGAGGTAAAGCGACAAGTGTAGCATTTCATGCGGTTGCAAGGGAATGTTCCCGGAGAGGGGTTGGTTCGGGTGGGAAGGGACAAATTGACCAGGGAGTTCCAGAGGGAGCGGTCTCTGCGGAAAGCAGGCAGGGGAGGAGATGGGAAGATGTGGCAAGTGGTGGGATCACGTTGGAGGTGGCAAAAATGTCGGAGGATTATTTGTTGTATGTGACGGCTGGTAGGGTGGAAGGTGAGGACAAGGGGGACTCGGCCCTAGTTGCGAGTGGGGAGATGGGGAGTGAGAGCAGAGTCACGGGGTATAGAAGAGACCCTGGTGAGAGCCTCACCTATAGTAGAAGAGTGGAACCCCCGTTCCCTGAAGAATGAGAACATCTCCGATGCCCTGGTTTGGAACACCTCATCCTGTGTGCAGATGCGGCGTAGACGGAGGAATTGGGAGTAGGGGATGGAGTCCTTACAGGAAGTAGGGTGGGAAAAAGTGTAGTCCAGATAGCCTAGATAGTCTACAGTTACCTGTTTTATACTCCAAGTGTAAAGAAGATACATCGGCTTGTCTTCCACCCTAAGGAATAGTCTGAATGTTTAAGGAGGACTATTTTGGACATCCTTAATCTTTTAATCTGTGACTCCTTTCAGCAAATGCTGGGGAAGGTGCCTCAGCATTGGTACCCAATTTCTGTCCCCAAATATTTTTTTCCAAATAGGTATTTTTCTAGATTTCTTGACAATAAGATCATAAGGTGCTCCACATGTGCTCCACCAGTAAGATCATAAGGTCATAAGTGATAGGAGCAGAGTTAGGCCATTCGACCCATCAAGGCTACTCTGCCATATAATAGTAAGATTAAACGAGAACTTACCAGTTTGAAGTTTGATCTGTATTTTATGAGGAGTTACGATGAGGGATTACGTGAAGAACCCGCTCAGTGCGCAGGCGCGGCATACTTCCAAGCAGCGGTGTGGAATCACAGATAGACACAGTTATTTGAAGTAAACATAGTAAAGATAAGGAGACATCAATTTATTAGTTTGATCCATATAATGAGGGTGGGAGCGGAGGGCATGTAATCACTCATCGTAACTCCTCATAAAATACAGATCAAACTTCAAACTGGTAAGTTCTCGTTTAATCTTACTATTTTACTTCGGAGTCACGTGAGTGACTACGTGAAGACTTCAAAGCTCTGTGATTTCAAACCGTGTAACAGTTCATACTTCACTCGCTGCCGAAGTCATTCGAGGGAGGAAGTATGTTATCGTAATCAACCATGAATCTGTTTGTAAAAACAATAATGGTGTTATTAACAACAACAAGACCAATTGCTCCCCCGGGCTTAAATTATATATTTTTTTGCAGATTCTTTTTCTGCAAACGATACAGGTTCTGTCAGTGGTTTGTTATAAAAGTTTGGAACGTATACTCCCTAGACCACCCTGCAGTAGCCAGGATGTGGTCCATAGGCTCGTCCATCCTCTTAGTTACTGACGTGGAAGCTGTTCTGGTGGAATAAGATTTTATACACGTTAGTATTTACTCCAGCAACTCCCAGTACCTGCTTGAGCCACTAGAGATAGTTTAGCTCGTCACCCGACCATGAGGTTTCCTGTGGCTGACCCATAAGGCTTTTTCCTCTCCCTCGGTATTCCTTATTGTGTCGATCTCTAAGTGGGTCATGACACATAAAACGTGGTTCAGGTGGGTATGCCCGGAATTTCATGACTGGACCTGATGTTCCTGGTCTGTTCTGTTTGGCCAACCCTTGAATGGGCATGTGACACTATCTGGTGTTATAACCATGTTGTCCCATCGCAGTAGATGGGAGAGCTGGCTCTTTGCGTTGATGTAAGGCCACCAGCATGTCCATCTTCAGGGTAGGCTGTTCCAGGGTGAGTGACCTGGCTGGTAATCATCCTCTAAGGTATGTCAGGATTTCACTGACATCCCAATTTGGGTGTACCTATTTCTGGGGAATGGATTGATATACCTCTCCTGTATCTGATCACCAGTGAGCGGTACCCAAGTTGAGTAGGCTAACAGAACATGTCCTTCATTGTGGTGAAGACCTGCCAGGAGCTCCAGTACAGTTTTTTGTTATAGTTGAATGTGAAATTCCTGTTTTGGAAACAGTGTACCATTTCTTGATGCTCCTCAGGTATGTTCCCTAGGATATGCGACGGAATGCTGTCATCAGGTTGATAGTGCTCCTGATCCAAGCACAGCAATGGTCTTCCCAATTCTGCAATTCTTTTAATGACCATGTCGAGGATCACTGGGAACCATGCTTGTGGACTTGGTCCACTGTAATTTGCGTAGTACCCGACTGATGAAGCCGTAGTACCTATTGAAGAGGTAGAAGGAAAGGAAAACATAGAGATTAGGTTCCCCCCACCCCTCAATACGCGGGAATGTCTCCATTGCCGCTGCCTTGAGATTGGTTTCATGTGACGTAAGTTAGTACGTGGTGATTTAATTGGATATAAGGAATCGATATCTGGTGTCCATATTGCTTAGTGATTTCAGCAAATATTTTTGGTTTAAATGTATGTTTACAGTATTTAGCTCACCTGATAGGTGAGTTACTGATGGTCAAACATGTTTGACGACATACGGTTTCCAATTGTTAATAAATTGTCCCCTAATATCGATGTTCTCCGCCCAAGTGGTTTGGTATATGCCACCACTGACGTTGTTATCTTATAAACGAACATGCAAATTTGGTGGATTACTGAGCAAATGCTTCACTAGAATTAAGGAAGTTAATATATAACATGTTTAAGTCAATTCATATTGGCATTAAGTATTACAAGCTCAGTAACACATCAGGACACATAAGATGTTACTCAAAACAGGTGGAAGTGTACAACCATAATCCT
Organism: Amblyraja radiata; assembly: GCF_010909765.2. NCBI lineage: Eukaryota > Metazoa > Chordata > Chondrichthyes > Rajiformes > Rajidae > Amblyraja > Amblyraja radiata. The sequence continues at coordinate 100,443,039 of NC_045960.1, forward strand.
TCCTGCCGATAAATTCCATGATAACACTACAGATTAATCCATTTGCCCCCATATTACAGGTATGGAGATAGTTTTGAACACTAGTATCTCAGCTCATAGGAAAGGTACAAAGTTCAGTAGCTGGTAATGCTGCTATATCCCAATTACTTTGCCACGTAGTTGATTGGTGGTTAATGCACCATGACTGATAGTCTTAATGAATACCAGATAACAACGTTGTGGATGGTCAACGTAAATATCTGGATATATATTTTGTGCACCGTTCCCAGAGGCACTGCAATACTGGGTCGATGCGTGGAGTGGACGGAGCAAGCCCCTATTCCATCTCCCTGTTCCAAAATTCAATTTAATATATGGTCCCTAGATAAGGGATGTATCAGATTATTAAACTGATAAGAACAGATACTACACTTGATCTTAGCCAAAAGGCCGAGAAGCGATGCAGCTAAAGCTGTATCCAAGGATAGTTTGTCGTTAATATATAGACATGCCATGACGGAATGTTTCTAAGTGTCAGGGCTAGTTGATTCTGGATAACTTTGACTTAAATGCCGCAACGCTCATCATGGTTACTCCATCCAGGTAATTGCGGTATATCCGAAACTTATATGAGAAGGTACTGAATAGTGTGCATCTTCAAGGTCGATGTCTACCATAAAGTATCCTTGGATCCATGGTAGTAGTTACAAATCCCATGAATGGGTATACCTGGTGAAATACTCAAGTGGTTTATCAACGATGGTGCGACATTCACCATCGTGGGAGGGTAGACCACTTGGGGTGCTTGCTGAATTGGTGGCAAGATATTAATTCTATTCCCCTTGTATTTATTTTTTGGTATATAACTACCAAGAGTGATAGCTTCCTAACCAGGCGTGATTCATCCACCCCTTGTTAGTACAACCCTTAACCTTTATGTGATGGTAGGAACCATACTTATCTGTCTTCATTGTTGTTTTCTTCGGTTTCTGGTTCCTTGTTCTTGTAGGGACGATGTTTGTTGGGGGGTGGCACATTTTCCCCTGGGGCCTGCTCTGGGCCGTGGCCTAAAATGCTACAGGTTTGGCATGCAGGCCCCGAGCTTTCACCAGTACCATGAGGTAGACGCCCCTGGTGGACACGTAGAGGTACTGCTGTCTGGTTTAGTGTGGTGCTCATTCCAGACTCTGCCCTCTTGTGCCGAATAGTTTGAACACTTCGTCCAGTTTTTTAGGACTGGTTTGGTAAGTGCCAGGTAGCAGGATCTGTGCTTATGAGGTCGGCGTTCTCATAGTCCTGTTAATTTCATAGATTGAGGGCAGGTTTGTGAGTTCATTTCAGAAGTTATGAGGTATACCGTTGAACAGTAGGGTCAGGTGTTTTGCCATACTACCCTGCCCTTCTGGAATGAGCAGGTGGACATGATAGCCGACGTCAGGGTACCAAATGCATTTTTAAAATATTTAGGTTAAACGCGCTGCTCAATGTATCCCCCAATAATGGCGGGCACTTTGAGTAAATGCAATTTAGGGGAGGCGTGATAAAACCAACGCCTCATGGCTACCTGTCTTGGAGAGGTTTTTTGGAAAAGACAGGTAGTAAGCTGGCCATCAGTTGAGACTGAAAAGCCATCTCGCTAGTGGTGGAGCCACATAGCGGCCACACCCAGCAGCTCTTCCTGATCCTGTACCTCAAGCATACTCCCGATATTGTTCAGCCAGTGACCCCTCTTCATGACCAGCCCAGCCACTGGTCACCCCAAAGCTAACCACACTAAGGAGGAAGCGATGGGCAGTGCCTAGGCACTGTGGAGGGTATGCCTGAACCCTCCAGCGAGACTGCCCCTCACGTAGCGTGTCTCGCAGGAGCTCCTGCTCCAGGAGCCGCTCCAGCGGCTCAGGCGGCTGTCTCTCTCCCTGCGGGTGGAGAGACGTCCCCTCCGACAAGTCGGAAGCCACCGGCCGGATGCCTCTTCGGATGGCTAGACATCCAGCCCGCAGCTCAGGCACTAGCGGGACTGGCTTCGGCGCGGTGTGGGGATAGCGGAACGCCCGGTTAAATGTTCCTACCGCCTTCTTCTGGAGCTTTTGTGCCTTGTAGTAGCGAGAGCGCCCCTCAAGCAGCGCGTCTCGCAGGCACCAGCACCGAGAGCCGCTCCAGCGGCTCAGGCGGCTCTCTCTCCCCCCATGCGGGTGGAGAGACGTCCCGTCCCAAATCGGGAACACCTGCCGGATGCCTCTTCGGGTGGCTATACATCCAGCCCGCTAGCGGGCTGGGCTCGGCACGGTGTCGGGGAATAGAGGAACACCGGGTCGCTCCTACCGCCTGTTGCTGCCCCCCTTCCCCCCGACGGGAAACGTTCCTCCTCGAACGGGGGACAGTTTTGTTCCAGAGCCTTTTTCTCTGCCTGTAAAACACAAGCAGAAAAAGGGGCTCCCCTGTAAAAGAAACCCGACCTCAGGATACTCACCTGACGGTCCGTTTCTCTGTTGCGGGAGTGCCTAGCTCCCGCTGCCGCTGTTGCACTGCTGGCGTAATGCCGCGCCTGCGCACTGAGCAGGTTCTTCATGTAGTCACTCACGTGACTCCGAAGTAAAATCATGGTTGATCCATCTCTCCCTCCTAACCCCATTCTCCTGCCTTCCCATAACCCCTGGCACATGTACTAATCAAGAATCTCTCTATCTCTGCCTCGGATGGTCTCCACAACCTTCTGTGGCAAAGAATTCCACAGATTCACCACCCTCAGAGTGAAGAAATTCCTCCTCATCTCCTTAAAGGAATGCCCCTTTAATTCTGAGGTTATGACCTCCAGTCCTAGACTCTTCCACTAATGGAAACATCGTCTCCACATCCACTTTATCCAAACCTTTCATTATTCGGTACGTTTCAATGAGATCTCCCCTCATTCTTCTAAACTCCAGCAATCTCTGTATGGAATTTCTCTGTGTGACTGCATGGGGTTTCTCCGGGTGCTCCGGTTTCCTCCCACTCTCCAAAGACATAGAGGCTTTTAGGTTAATTGGTATCTGAAAATGGTAAATTGTCTCTAGTGTGTGGGATAGAAATCATGTATGGGATGATCGTTGGTTGGCATGGACTCATTGGGCCGAAGCACCCGTTTCCACGCTGTATCTCCAAAGTGAAGAGTAAAATTCTTCACCCATGTCCAATTTTCCACAGCAGAACACAAATGGTTCCACATTCCCTTTTATTTTTCGTTTTTAAGAACATATGAAAAACGTCACAATTTCCTCACGTACTATTCATTGTTTATTTTCTGCTTGCCTTGCAAACTACCTTTCACTCCCCACCCACCCCCTCACCCACACTGCTCCTTTTATAATCCTTAGGATTTAAAATTCTAGAGCTTCCACTTTATCACAAGGCTGCCTTTGCAGCTTCCTTTTCTTTGTAGACTCTTTTTGTAACTATCGACCTTTAATGCTTTTAGTTTTTAATCCTATTACCTACTTATCATTTATTCACACGTTTCCCATTTCAGATTTGAATACTTGTTTGATAAAAACAGCTTATATTGATGTCCCTCCAATATCTGCTTATATTTTCACATTCAACCTCATTATTTTCTGACAGTTTTCCGGTTTAAACGACATTCGAAGGTGTAGCAAAGGTCCTTATACAAACACATAGACAGCCTTGAAAGTGGGCTGGACCACATGACCGCAATAGCATTAGAGATGTTTGAATCGAAGATAGACACAAAATGCTGGAGTAACACAGTGGCAGCATCTCTGGAGAGAAGGAATGGGTGATGTTTCGGGTCAAGACCCTTCTTCTGACTGACATAGAGATGTTTCTTTCACAGAGATGTTTGAACGGTGAACTGAGGAACCAGTGCAAGATAATGACACCCACTCACACTGCAATGAACCCTTGCAGGCATTCAATGGACTTGATCCTTCCACAGTGGAATTAATCAGACAAAATCATCAGTTAGTGGTCTGTCAAATGCACAAGGCTCACAAAGGAGAACGGCAGTGGTGCTCACAGGTGGAGTTAAATACAATATTGATCATCCTTACTGTGTTTAAATGTTGTTTGGGGAGTTTGACAGCTGATAGTAGATTGAAGTACTAATTCAGTACGTCCAGGTGTAATGCAATACATGTAGCAATTGTATCTATATAATACCTACATCCAAGGTTCAATCTTGTTCTTCGAAGGGTCATTAATTTCTTTAAATAACCCAGTACAATTGATCAGTGCAAAGCTATTGAGCAGCAGTAGAGGCTCCTTAGGTTCAAATGGAATACTGTATTGTACCAAGGGGTTTATCACATTGGTATCATCAATCATTCCCTTATACACTCAGAATTCCAGTAGTGTTGGTAAAATTGTTCACTCTGTTTCTCTTTGAATGCTCTATGTGGAATTCAAGATTAGGTTTTTGACCTGACTGGCCAACACAATAATCAACTCATTGATATATCCATTGCGAGGGAACTGCCTGGGTACACTGAAACTTACTGTTATAGTCTGGAAGGAACCATAACTAAAAGGAAATAATGTGGGCTGCTATTTTTTAATGATGTCCTTCGGTTGAGATTGGCTGCAGGACCACTGACTAGAAGTAGTCCATCCTCAGTAAACCTAAACAGGACTTGATTCTGTCAATAACAAATGGGTGCATTATCCTCTTAATTATCTATTCTCTTCCAGTATGGACTACCCTCTCACAGCCAGCCTGCCCACACCCGTCTTCCAAATCTCAGCCCAGGTGTTTTTAATTTTCCAGTGATTTCAGGAATGACATTGGTAGAAACATAGAAACATAGAAAATAGGTGCAGGAGTAGGCCATTCGGCCCTTCGAGCCTGCACCGCCATTCAATATGATCATGGCTGATCATCCAACTCAAACAAAATTTATGTAGGCAAAATTAGGATAGTTAACATGTTATAAAATGAAAGTTTAAAGAACAAAATATAATATTAATCAGTAATAAATTATTCTTCAAATATGGAAATGCACATGAGAACAAATCCTTCACAGTTTTCCTGGCAGATTTTTCTTCGAATGCTATTTTTAGTAAAGATCTCTGATGAAAGTAACTTTACCATTTTGTTGAAGACAAGAGGAAATTTCCCCACTGTATTAAAGAATATAATGAATCAAAACCAGAGCAAATCCCTTTACTGGCCTTATGAAGATGTGAGTGCACAAGATGAGAGGAACCCTTGCCACTCTGTAATGACAGCAATAACACAGAGATCAGTACATTCTCCCAGTGCTTTCCTATGTTTCTAATGGAGAGCTGAGAATAGGTACATTCACTGTCTTACAGTGTCACTAACAGGAATACAAGAGGAACATTTCCTCTGATATTTATCATGAGGGAATTGTTCAACGTTGTTTAATGAGGAGCCATGAGAGACAAAGATACTGGGAAATGCTACATTACTTTGTAGACTTGATCTGGAATCTTGAAGGTACATTGTTACTCAAGTGCCTTCGGAATGCCAGGTAATCAAGTTCAAAGTTAAGAAGAGCTGCAACCTCAGGAGTGACTCGAGTCATCCTTCTGGAAAAAAAAGGGACAGCAAACCTTTGCATAGTCAACTTGTCTCTGAAAGATCAGCACAGGAGGAAGGGTGCAGTTGGCTTGGGCACATCTATGACAGCCAGAGACTTGAAATGGCATGGAAAGAGGGCATGTGAAATGGAAGCACAGAACTCTGCCTTGACAACATAGAAACATAGAAAATAGGTGCAGGAGTAGGCCATTCGGCCCTTCAAGCCTGCACCGCCATTCAATATGATCATGGCTGATCATCCAACTCAGTATCCTGTACCTGCTTTCTCTCCATACCCCCTGATCCCTTTAACCACAAGGGCCACATCTAACTCCCTCTTAAATATAGCCAATGAACTGGCCTCAACTACATTCTGTGGCAGGGAATTCCAGAGATTCACCACTCTCTGTGTAAAAAATATTTTTCTCATCTCAGTCCTAAAAGATTTCCCCTTTATCTTTAAACTGTGACCCCTTGTTCTGGACTTCCCCAACATCGGGAACAATCTTCCTGCATCTAGCCTGTCCAACCCCTTAAGAATTTTGTAAGTTTCTATAAGATCCCCCCTCAATCTTCTAAATTCTAGCGAGTACAAGCCGAGTCTATCCAGTCTTTCTTCATATGAAAGTCCTGACATCCCAGGAATCAGTCTGGTGAACATTCTCTGTACTCCCTCTATGGCAAGAATGTCTTTCCTCAGATTAGGAGACCAAAATTGTACGCAAAACTCCAGGCGTGGTCTCACCAAGACCCTGTACAACTGCAGTAGAACCTCCCTGCTCCTATACTCAAATCCTTTTGCTAGGTTGGATATTGTTCAAGAGTGACATTTAAAGGGATGGAAACAATTAAAGGCAGGCATCACCAAGAGGGGGACAAAAATATTGAAAGCTGCTGAATTGCATTATCAATATGGCCCATCGACAACAATGGCCAATGTTGACGAAGCACAAGGTTAAAAAGTAGCCAGTAAATCACCCCTTACCTCATCAACAAACCACATTTGGAACTATGTATAGGAAGGAACTGCTGGTTTAAACTGAAGATAGACACACAATGCTGGAGTAACTCAGCAGGAGAGGCAGCATCTCTGGAGAGAAAGAATGGATGGTTAGTTATAAAGTGCTGGAGTAACTCAGCAGGTCAAGAAACATCTTTGGAGAACATGGATAGATGACATTACAAGTCAAGATCCTCAGACTCTAATTAACCAACTTTCCTTGAATCCCAAATGCCAATCTCCACAAAACATCCAGCTACTGGGTTTTCCAGGACGTGGGAGACCTAGCTGGTCATTGTCAAACTCTTCGTGCAGTATAAGGCAGACTCTTTAAGCCTCGGTAATAATTAACAGGCCAACTAAAACACGTGAAGCAGAATGACATCTCCATGTCTTCTCTCCTTAGCCATCATGAAGGTGGAATTGAGTCATATTTAAGGTTGATATTTCTCCCCCAAAAATGTCCTCACCCAAACATTTAAAATCCATCTCCTTATTCCAGACAGAGCTTTTTTTTTGGAATTCGATATAATATAATATTTATTTCCCATGCATGAGTCTCAGCTATCTTGATGCATGTTTATCCCATTGGGGCATGAGGTCTGAGTCAGTCCATGCTCCATACTGGAGGTATCACATACCCTAAGATTAGAGCTCAATCAGTTGATAAATGTTCTGGGTTCCCTGGAGATAACATCACTGATTTTCAACCTTTATCAGATAAACCACATTTGTTGATAAGTCGTTTCCTGAATTATTCACTACCACACATCAGAAGGGCATTTGTTGGTGACAGTATACGAGTCAATGATAAATCGGTGGGGGCCTCCTCTGCATCCGGCAATTTCTTGGGAGTCAAGAATGTCAGTGATTTATCACATCAAAGAAGTTTCTTGGAGTCTTGAAGGCCTTGGAGAGATTAATGCTTTTGCAGCACTCCTTGTGGGCCAGGAAGAACACATGCCAAACAAGGAACTGCAGATGCTGGTTTACAAACACGGACACAAAGTACTGGAGTAACTCAGCGAGTCATCAGTATCTCCAGAGAACACAAATAGGTGACATTTCAAGTCAGGACTCTGCTTCAGACATATGCCTGTGTCGCTTACAGACAGCCCCTATATTAAAAAGATGTGCAGTATCAGGAATTGAATCCCATTCTCTGAGAACCTGATATTCCACATCTTGTAACATGTGGCACCATACACTGATTTGCTCTCTTTCCATCTTTCCCCTTTTTCCCCACCTTGTTAGAACACCATTTGAACCGTTTACCCTTCAACAAAATGTTAGGGCACTTGCCCGAGTACAAAACCATGTGTCAGTCTAGCTCCAATTCCACCTTCATGTTGGTGTATGACGCGCTTGTAAAATGTAAAGGGTCTGTCCCACTTGGGCGACCTAACTGGCGAGTTTAGAAGAGCATGAAAAAATGACATGTTGAAGACCTCCTTCGACTATGTAGAAGACCAGCTTCCACTAGCTACGACTAGCTACGACTAACTTTGGGAAAATTGGACACCGAATAGTGGAGAGAGAAGACGATCTCCTTCTATCTCCTTCGACCTTCCTTCGACAATGATGAAGACTATCTACGACCACCTTCGACTACCCTCGATTACCTACGACTAACATGCCGACCTCCTATGAACTACTACGACTAAACCTACGAGTAAAAAATGTATAGATTTTTTCCATGGCGACCTTTTTTTTCTCGCAGGCATTATTAAACACATTGCAAAAAATGCCGCAACCTAGCTGAGGCCTCGAGTACGCGGAGACCACTCTCGAGCATGAAGGAGAGTTACGAAGACCGCCTACGACCTTGTGTTGTCAACCGATCAGTAAAGGGACACAGGTTTCCATTTCGATGGAGACACAAGAGACTTCAGGTGCTGGAATCTTGACCAAAAAGAACAAAATGCTGGAGGAACTCAAGGGGTCAAGCAGCATCTGTGAAGGAAATGGTCCAAACGATGACCATGAGGATCTTCTCAAAATGCTTTACAAAACAGCAGCACGGAAGCACAGAGGTAGAGTTGCTGCCTTACAGCATGTGCAGTGCCAGAGACCCGGGTTCAATCCTGACTACGGGTGCTGTCTGCACAGAGTTTGTACGTCCTCCCTGTGACCGCTTGGGTTTTCTCCAAGATCTTCAGTTTCCTCCCACACTCCCTCCAAAGACGTACTTGTATGTAGGTAAACTGGCTTGGTAAATGTAAAGAATTGTCCTTAGTGTGTGTAGGATAGAGTTAATGTGCGGGGATCGCTGGTTGGCGCGGACTTGGTGGGCCGAAGGTCCTCTTTCCGCGCGGCATCTCTAAACCAAACTAAACTAAAAATCCATGTTGATAACATCGCCTTACTTCACTTTGTCAAAAAATTCAAATTTGTGAGACTTGACCATATCCACTCAAAGTCATAGTCATAATACAGTGCGGAAACAGGCCCCTCAGCCCAACTTGCTCACACCGATCAACGTCCCATCTACTTGGGACTTCTACATGTTGACTTTTCCTGAGGAGTCCATTCCTCTCCAAATGCAAGCAAAGGCTGTCCCTAAGAATCTTCTCCAGAAATTTCCAAACTGCTGATGTATTGCTCACTGGCGTCTAATTTCCTTGTTTATCCGTGCTGCCCTTCAATGACAAAGACACAACACTGGCTATTCTCCACTCACCTTGTCTATGGCTAACTCAGCCTCTGAGGTAGAATGGGTACGGGAGCTGTAAATGTAGCCAGTACAAAGACCAGATGTTGCAGTTTTTTTTAAACTACTTTTTAAAACTAAAAATAGTTTGGCTGCCATGATTATAAAACTTACTTAGTAATTTTCAGAATAGTGTTTTTGGAACTGTTCTATCCACTTGAGAGAGCAGGTGTGGCTTTGTTTTAGGGGCTTGCCGGAGAGACATCACCTGCAATGGCATAGCAATCCTTCAGCAATGCTTGGGATGCATCAATCTAAGCTTGAGGTACAATTCCCTGGTACAGAGATGCAGGAGACTGCAGATGCTGGCATCTGGAACAAAACTCCTGGCGGAACTCAGCAGGTCCGTCAGCAAGTGTGGAGGCAAAGGGGCGTCAACATTTCAGGTTGCGACCTTGCATCAGGACAGGGCTTGAACCCACATGTATTGGATTCACTGCAACACAGCTAATACAAAGGCATTCTGCAATAAACATTCAGTTCTTTTGAATGTGTTTTTTTTACAAATAAAGGCATTTTAGTGTGGACCAGCTCCAAGCAGTGAATTAAAGACATTCTTACATGTGAGGAGCCCATTTTGTCAGTAAGAAATTATACTGCAAGTGCTGAGTAACAGGATGACCTGAGGGATCCTTCTATGTAGCTACCAGCCACTCTACTGGTGAGGCAGATTCTTGCATGATCAAGATTCAAGATTCAAGAGAGTTTATTGTCATGTGTCCCTGATAGGACAATTAAATTCTTGCTTTGCTTCAGCACAACAGAACATAGTAGGCATGACTACAGAACAGATCAGTGTGTCCATATAACATTGTATAAATATATACACACATGAATAAATAAACTGATAAAGTGCAAATTACAGATAATGGGTTATTAATGTTCAGAGTTTTGTCCGAGCCAAGTTTAATAACCTGATGGCTGTGGGGAAGTAGCTATTCCTGAACCTGGACGTTGTAGTCTCCAGGCTCCTGTACCTTCTACCTGAAGGTAGCAGGGAGATGAGTGTGTGGCCAGGATGATGTGGGTCCTTAATGATGCTGCCAGCCTTTTTGAGGCAGCGACTGCGATAAATCCCCTCGATGGAAGGAAGGTCAGAGCCGATGATGGACTGGGCAGTGTTTACTACTTTTTGTAGTCTTTTCCTCTCCAGGGCGCTCAAGTTGCCGAACCAAGCCACGATGCAACCGGTCAGCATGCTCTCTACTATGCACCTGTAGAAGTTAGAGAGGGCCCTCCTTGACAAACCGACTCTCCGTAATCTTCTCAGGAAGTAGAGGCGCTGATGTGCTTTCTTAATAATAGCATCAGTGTTCTCGGACCAGGAAAGATCTTCAGAGATGTGCACGCCCAGGAATTTGAAGCTCTTGACCCTTTCAACTATCGACCCGTTGATATAAACGGGACTGTGGGTCCCCATCCTACTCCTTCCAAAGTCCACAATCAGTTCCTTGGTTTTGCTGGTGTTGAGTTTAATTTAGTTTAGAAATACAGCGCAGAAACAGACTCTTTTTCAGCAAGTCTTGCCGACCAGTGATCACCCCCCATGTACTAGCACCATCCTACACACAAGGGACAATTCTTACCATTTTTACCGAAGCTAATTAACCTGCAAACCTGTATGTCTTTGGAGTGTGGGAGGAAACCACAGATCCTGGGGAAAACCCATGAGGTCACGGGTAGAATGTACAAACTCTGTGGTCAGGATCAAACCCAGGTCTCTGGTGCTGTAAAGGCAGCAGCTCTACCACTAGGCCACCTAATAGCACTGAGCAGAGTGGGTTAAATACACAGATAAGAAGGGTAATTTATTATTTCTTCCACCAATACACACTAGTGTGTAGCTTCATTTCTAAAGAACAAATAAAAAAAGACCGCATTTAATCAAAGACCTGATAAGTTCCATTTGTTTTGAATCTGATTTCCAGCGCTCACAGTTGACCAGCTTACATCCACAGATATGAGCATTTCTTTCTCTGGCTTGATATCATACTATCTCGAATCCTTTGGAGGATAATAGACTTGGCTGCTGGGAATCTCAACTCTATAAACTAAAGTCGGAGGAATATCAATGAGCTGTGTTTTCTCTGGGCCTTATTTTATCCTCAGGCCACGAAGCTTGGAGCAAAAGTATCGAGAAACATTAAGTAAATACATCACTGATTTCTTCTGATGCACGGGAATTTAAAACGTTCGATGAACAGAGCTCCCTTTGAAATATTCTTCAATTTCAAAGCAATATGTGAAATAGACACTCGATCAAACGGCAAGTTCGCTTTGGTTAATGGAGCGTGAGTAGGAGACACATTCTGATGCAATGTGCCGTGAAATGCCATTGCGATTATTGGAGGCTCTATGGTGACACCTGGCTAGTCCCGATGTGCACACACTTCTTAAATAAAAAGCACCTCCCTGTCCCCTCCTGTCACTTGCAGTAAGCGCCAAGGGAACTCTGCACTATTGAAGATCCAGTCTTTCAGCAGGGTCATTAACCTGAGATCCACCTGGCATCAACAATGATAGGTACACAAAAATGCTGGAGAAACTCAGCGGGTGCAGCAGCATCTATGGAGCGAAGGAGATAGGCAACGTTTCGGGTCGAAACCCTTCTTCGGACAATGACAGTATTGTTTTCAAGAAGGAAAAGGAAGATCCCCTCAGTGCCCTGGAAGCACTTACCATTCAAACAGATACAAGAATATTAGGAAGAGTCCACCCATACCTGCTGGATCTCCTGGTTGCTAAACATTTTAACTTCCCTTCTAATTTCCATACGAACCTTTCCATTCTTGGCGTCTACCATTGATAGAGGGAGGCCACCTGCAAACTGCAGGAACAGTACTTCATATTATGTAAGAGACATTTACAATCTAAGCGTACGAACATTGACTTCAAGTAATACCCCTTGCCCCTTCCTTTCTCCCATGCCTCTACCCTGGTGTACTTGCATTTCCCCCACAATTTCGTAATCCATCAGTCACTCTGCTCCTTTCCCCTCCATTATACACTCATCTCCCATCCTGACTCCCCCATTTCCATTTATCCACCTGCTTTCCCCACTCCCGTTCCCTTCCACCAGTTTCTCTCCCTCTGGCTTTACATTTCACCCCTCTTCCCTCCTTGTTTGATATCCATTGATATCACCTCTAGTCTTAGTCACTTACTCCACTTATCTCCCAGTCAAACACCCCTCACCTGTATCTAACTATCGCTTGGCAGGTTTTGTCACTTCATTTTTCCAGCTTTCAACCCCGCCCCCCCCCCCACACTCCAATCAGTCTGAATAAGTGTCCCATTAAAACTTTGCCTATTCATTCCCTCCCCAGGTGATGCCTGATCCACTGAGTTCCTCCAGCACTTTGTGTTTTGCTCAAGATTCCAGCATCTGTAGCTTCTTTAAAAAAATGAGAGGAGCCAAAATAGATGTGGTTGAGGGTGAGGACAAGGTTCCGCCAGGTGGAGGAGAGTGTTAGCACAGGGGCATTGATTGGGTCTCAGCTCAAGGAAGAACCGGAGGGCCTTGAGATCTTTCTGGCAGGAGCTGGAGGTGTAAAAGGACTTGACATCCATGGTAAAGATGAGGCAATGGGGGCCTGGTAATTGAAAGTTACTCTAGTAACTGGGGGCCTGGTCATTGAGATGTATTGTAGGTCGGAAGGGACTGAACCAAGAGAAGGATCGGAAGGAATCAAGATATTGGGAGATGAGTTCAATGGGGCAGGAGCAGGCAGAAACAATGTTTCCTGTTTGCGGATTTTGAGAAGGAGATAGAAGCGGGGCTGGGGAACGATAAGGTTGGAGTTTGTGGGGGTGAGATTGTCAGAGGTGAAGAGAGTGGAAACAGTCTGGAAGATGATGACCTGGTGTTCGTCTGTGGGGTCATGGTCAGGGGTAGGTAAGAGGAGGTGTCCGAGAGCTGGAGGCTGGCCTCAACACGTTAGAGGTCAGCCCGCCCGACCACAACGGCACCTCCCCTGTCATCGGAGAGGATAACAATATTGGGACATGTTGGCCCATGCATCAAATTATGGCTTCACTTCCAACCCAGTTCCATCATCACGCTCTCATCGGGTGAGTGAGTGCAGCAGGTCCATGGAGGGAATACCTCTAACCTCAGCTTTGGAGCATAATGTTTGACCACCTCTCAGGTGTAATAGACAAATTGGAGCTCTGAAAGGAAGGTCAATATTTTGGAACAGCTTAGACATTGCCTTTCATATTAATTTATCTTTACCCCATTATTCAAGTTAGTGAAAGAATCAGTATTTGCATATTACACTTCAGCATATCGTTAATTTAATAGCACGTTACAAGACATTTAATTGTTTGCCATCTGACCTGTAAAATTGACCCTCTGTGACACTCTATTGACTCAGTTCAAGCTGGTAAGCACTACATTTAATTGGAGCCATTGAGGATGATGAATGGGAGGAGTTTGAACTGCTTGGCAGCAGGATTTTGACCCCGTCTGAAGTGATATCTCAAGAACAGCTTAAGCGATCCATCCAGGCATTTGCAAATGAAGCCTCATGTTACTTGCAACCATCCTGAAAAATCAAAACAAAAAAAACGACAGATGTTCGAAATTGGAAACAAAAGCAGAAGATACTGAAAACACTCAACTGGTCAGGCTGCATCTGTGGAGTTAGCATTCCAGATCCAGGACCCTTCATCAGAACTGGGAAAAAAAGTGTTCAATAGGCCAGTCCTGACCAGATAAACTAGATTTTCTTCCCTAAAGAGTGTTAGTGAAGCAGATGGGTTTTAAATGGCAATATGGCAGTGTCACAATTATCATTATTGACTAACATTTTTTTAATTCCTCATTTATTTTATTACTTGATTTAATTCCCCAGCTGCTGAAGTAGGATTTGTATTCCATTCTCAACGAATAATCCAGAATACTGGTTGTCAGTCCAATGACTTCAGATTTAGATACAGATTAGTTTATTGCCCCCATACATCAGGGTGCAATGAAATCCCTCGTTTGCATTTAGCTCACAGAGTGAACAGCATACATGATAATGATAGATACAACAATAAACACAATGATGAATACAAAACAGCTCAATGCTGCAAAGACTGGAGTGCAAGTTGAAGTAGCGCAAATAAATAATGAAGTGCTGTAACAGAATAGTCAAATTAGGCAGAGATATTAGTTAGAGTTTGACTTTAGTTTATTGTCACATATACCGAGGTACAGCGAAAAGCTTTTGTTGCATGCTAACCTGCAAGGGTGCATGGCAGCACCTCCAGGAAGGATGAATGAAAGGGATGATTAGGTCAGAGGCCTGACAGCTGTGGAGAAGAAACTGATTTTAAGTCTATATATCTGGGACTACAAGCTCCTGTATCTTCCCACCAAGGTGGAAGAGAAAAACAGCCAGGATAGCAAACATCCTTGACAACCCTTCCAGCCATCCTGATGCCAAGCAACGTGAAGATGGAATCGACGGGAGGAAGTGATGAGCCTGTGATGGACATGCTGGAAGTGATGAGCCGGTGGGTATGAAGAAGGGTTTCGGCCCGAAACGTTGCCTATTTCCTTCGCTCCATAGATGCTGCTGCACCCGCTGAGTTTCTCCAGCATTTTTGTGTACCTCCGATTTTCCAGCACCTGCAGTTCCTTCTTGAACAGTGATGAGCCTGTGGTGGACTGGGCTGGGTTCACCACTTCCTGCAGGTTCAAGCAGGCAAATGCAAAGCAAGAGTCATACCAAATCCATTCCTTCCTGATACCTTCTTTGGTGCATCGGTAAATCCAAGATTAATCCTTGTTGGCATGCCAAATCTAAGAAAAGAAATACACTGATGCAATTTCCCAATCACCACATCAATGTGAAGGGATTAGCTCAGGTTGTTCGTGATATGGATGCCCAGGAATCTCTACAGCTGCTTCGTTTGTGAGGACAGGGTTGTATGTACACCACGCCTCCACCTCCTTAGGTCAACCACCAACTCTTTTATCTTGCTAAATTTAAGCGCCATGTTGTTGTTTTGACACCATGACACAAGGTTCCAGATCTCGTTCCTGCGCTTCGCCTCATTATTGTGGTGATCCAGCCGACTACACGAAGATCGATGGTGTTATACCTGCCTGCACAGTCAAGGGTGTACAATGGAATAGAGTGGGCATACATCCCTGTGGGTCATCAGTGTTGAAGGTCAGGTGGGTATGTGGTCGGGGTGTGAAGCAATTGGCATCTTTGATGATTGTGTAACAGTGGTCTAGAGTATTAGGGCCTCCGGTGGGACAGGAAGTGTGCTGATGGGATTTTGGTAGCACAGTCTTGCACTTGGTCAGGTTAAAGTCTCTGGCTATTATGAAATAGGCTTAGGAGACTTCCAGGTTGTTGGTAGTGGCGTGTGATTTATCCAGTGCAAGCTTAACATCAGCATGGGGTGGGATGTGAAGTGCTGTCAGTCAGGATAGCCAAAGTGAGTTCCAGCTGCAGATAGTAGGGATGGCACTTCGCCGTTAGATAGCCCAGGTCCAGGAGGCAGATGCTCGCCAGGATTGCCACATCCAGGCACCAGGAGGTGTTGATTAGAAAGCAGACCTGCTCCGCCTCTTACTTTGACCAGGGACTATGTGCGGTCCATCCACTGAAATTAGGAGTCACATGGGGTTGTACGATGCAGTCAGGTATAAGGTTTATGATAAGGGGCAAGAAGTTTGGAGAGGCTCTGAGGAGATATTAACCTGGAAGGTGCTTGGGACCTGGAATGTACTGCTCGAGGCATTGGTGAAGGCAGAGACTTCACAACATTTGAGAGGTATCTGGACAAGCATTTGAATTGCGAGGGCAGAGAAGGCTATGAACTGGGAAATACTATTAATTACAGATGGGTACACGATTGTTTGTGTAGATATGGTCATCCTAAGGGCTTATTCCTCTGCTGTACGACTCTCTGACTCTCTCTCCATGACACTATGATTAAAGCATTGATCTGAAAAAATGAGTTCAAATCCCACCACAGCTGCTGGGAATAAATAAACCTGGAATGAAAAGTTAACTTTATGTTTTAGTGATTATGAAACCACTAGTCTGCGATAAAATCACACAATGTTCACAAATAACTATCCAGTAAGGGAATCTGACCTCCTAAACGGTCTGCTCGTTCCACCTATCCACTTCTTTTGTTCAATTCAATTCCTCTGAATTTTCCACCAAAACTTTAAAAAAAACCCACTCTAAATGCTGGAAATCTGAATTGAAAAGATGGAGAATGGTGGAAACACTCAGGAGGCCAGGCTTCATCAGCTCTGATAATTGGGCCTTTAACTCTAGTTCTCGCTCCACAGATGCTGCCAGACTTGCTGCGTATCTCTGGCAATTTCTGTTTTTACTCAAAATTGACAAGGGCATTAATAATGGTATATAAACACTGGCCTTGCTGTTGCTCCCATTCTCTATGAATTAATGATTGATTAAAATATTTCCCCTGCCCCACCCCCCTATCTGAAAGTGCAAAAAAAAAATCCACAGTTATTTAGGAACTGCTATGCAGTATAATGTAGAAAGCAGTTTCCTGGCAGTTGAAAACTAATCTGGGATCAGGAAAGAGCCTAACGCAGCATATGTGCTGCCATCTCCTACTTCTGCTTGGCACTCAGCATGTGACAAGAAAAGTGGATATCTTTCATTTGCATTGGCATAGTGACAACATTTCATTTCCACAGGGTAAGAAAGGCACTTTCAAAGCTGTGATTGTCAGATTCTGGAAGGACTCGGGAGTGCGCTGTTAAACACTCATACATACTCAGTAAGGTCTTGTGCTCCCTGCAAAGTAACAGTTTGAGGATAAGGGATGGTGTAATTATAAAGGAACTAAAAAACTTATGTAAAGGCGGCACGGTGGCGCAGCAGTAGAGTTGCTGCCTTACAGCGCCAGAGACCCGGGTTCGATCCTGACTAAGGGTGCTGTCTGTACGGAGTTTGTGCATTCTCCCTGTGACCACGGGGGTTTTCCCATGGGAGCTCCGTTTTCTCCCACATTCCAAACACGTACAGTTTTGTAGGTTGATTGGCTTCAGTAAAATTGTAAAAGTGCCCCTAGTGTTAGGATAGTGTTAGCATATGGGGTGGTCGTTGGTCAGTGTGGACATGGTGGGCCGAAGGGTCTGTTTCTGCGCTGTATCTCAGAAGCCTAAGGTCTAAAGGCCCAAAGGAAATGTCAAGATAGAAAGTTCCACCTTATTGGTGACTAGCAAGCGCGGTGGTTGTTGTGGGAATGTTGATGAGGGTGAGCTGAGAAGGCAGGAGTGACTCAGTGTTACTGAAAACTTCAAGTTCTGGCATAAGTGACAGAGGAAAGCACTGAGACAGGTAGAGTTATTGAAAGAATTTGAAAGGATTTGAAATTGAGAATGGAGATTTGGGGAAAATGTCAACTGGGTAGAGAATTGGTTTAATGCAATGATGCAGAGGGTGGTGGTGAAAGGTTGTTTATCAGACTAGAGGCCTGCGACTAGAGGTGTGTCACAGGGATTGGAGCTGGGCCCATTGCTGTTTGTGGATTATATCAATGTTTTGGATGAAAATGTTGAATAGATTAGAAAGAAGCATATAAAATTATGAGAGACATAGATAGGGTAGACAATCAGAACCATTTTCCCAAGGTGGAAATGCACTAGAGCGCAGTTATTAGATGAGAGGAAGGAAGTTTAATGGAGATGTGCAGAGCAAGCTTTTTACAGAGAGTGATGATGGCCTGGAATGTGGTACCAGGGAAGATGGTGAAGACAATAGTAATGTTTAGAATGCTTTTGGATAGGCTCATGGAAGTGCAGAGAATAGAGGGATATAGATCTTTTACAGGCTGGAGATCAGTTTAACTTGCCGTCATGTTCAGCACAAACATTGTGGGCTGAAGGGCCCATTCCTCTGCTGTACTAAGTTAAGTGGGTGGTATCATAGAGAGCGAAGATGATTATCCAAAATTACAGCAGGATCTTGACCCATTGGGCAAGTTAGCTGAGGAATGGTCAATGGAGTTTAATAGTAAGATTAAACGAGAACTTACCAGTTCGAAGTTTGATCTGTATTTTATGAGGAGTAACGTTGAGGGAATACATGAAGAACCCGCCACTACGCACGTGTGTCATTCTTCCAAGCAGCGGAGTGAATCACAGACACGTGTAATGACTTAAGCATAGTAAGATTAGAGAAAAGATACCAGTTGTGTTTATGATCAAGGGTGGGAGCGGAGGGCATGTATTCCCTCAACGTTACTCCTCATAAAATACAGATCAATTTAATCTTACTATTTTACTTCGGAGTCACGTGAGTGACTACATGAAGATTTCAAAGCTCTGTGATTCAAGCCGTGGAACGAGTCCATCATCACGTCTGCCTTGGTTTTGGGGAGAATAGTGATAACATATTAAACATCAATATGATATATATAAATAATCATAAAGTTAATAATAATTGATAGCCCCTGTTTTTTGGGGTAAATTATGGTACAGAAACTTAACAATGTTTCTGAAAAATTCCAGTTTCCATTACTGGTTAGTTATAATCCTTAGAATGTTCTTTCCGATGGCCATCCTGCAGTCCTGAGGATTTTATCCATAGGAACCTCCAATTTAAATGCTGCCGACGTTGCTGCAGCCTGGTGGAGTGAGATTTTAACCCAGTTAGTGTTTACACCAACTTATGTCAATACTATGTTAGCCATTTAGCTGGCCTGGCCTGTTATTCTTTAATGAGGCTGTCTGTCGTTGATGAGAAGTTCCTCTTCTGTGCCACTTATGGTCTGGGTTTGTTCCATGTATATTTGTAGATGTCTCACAACACAGTCAATTATCTGTAGGGTAGGCTCTAAAAAATGTTATTTTAAGGCCTGCTGACCCCTGTCTGTTTAGTTCCCTAATTCCTGAATATAGAAGTGTAAGTTGCCAGGTGAACTGGTCAAGGTATCCAGCCTTAATTTGGTAGGGACTGAGTCCTTAGTGCCGTGACCTAAGCCATCAGCATGACAGTTTTGTAAAATGTCAAAAACTGTAATGACAGCGCTGTGGCTGGAGCCCAGTTCTTTAACAACGTTTAAGACGACTGCAGGGGCAAACATTAGCTGATGTCCCATATTTGGGAATACCTGGTCTTTGGGGAATTCTCATAAAAAGTGTCCCTCATAAGCTGTTGTTCCGTTCTCTAGCCATAGGTAAGTAGATGGGCCACTTCTGGCACAGTTGATGTCACTAATACTAAGCCCCTGTAGGTTAACAAAGCTTCCAAACAGGCTGGATGATGTATTATGGTTGCAACACATCTCCCATTAGTTTATGTATTTTAGACATTGTCTTTAGGTTGATTGTCTGTGGCCCGCTGTGATCATGTCCATTGCTCTGGCCGTCTGTTTTGGATGGTGCTGCATGGTTCTAATCTAATTCCCTAATACCACCTAGAACCATGGTTGGGTAGGTCAGTCGGGTACTGTTAAAAACACCAGACGCAGAGTCTCGTAGTATTTCCCTTAGTACCCCCCCCCCCCCCCCCCCCCCCTGATGAGGTTGCCAAATTGTGTTGGCCAGATTGTTACATGATGTAGATTCCCTTTCACCCATGTGGTTGATATGTGCTACCACAGTAGTGTTGTTAATTTATAATCTAATAACCTGTTTAATATATTCCAGAGCAACATTACTTTAGGCCATGAAAAAACACCCAACATTTCCAGGTAGTTATGCCCAGTGTTAGTAATAATGATGCTTGCTGTGTATTCCATCTTCCTCCACAGCTGGAGATGGAATTGGTAACATAGAAACATAGAAACATAGAAATTAGGTGCAGGAGTAGGCCATTCGGCCCTTCGAGCCTGCACCGCCATTCAATATGATCATGGCTGATCATCCAACTCAGTATCCCGTACCTGCCTTCTCTCCATACCCTCTGATCCCCTTAGCCACAAGGGCCACATCTAACTCCCTCTTAAATATAGCCAATGAACTGGCCTCGACTACCCTCTGTGGCAGGGAGTTCCAGAGATTCACCACTCTCTGTGTGAAAAAAGTTCTTCTCATCTCGGTTTTAAAGGATTTCCCCCTTATCCTTAAGCTGTGACCCCTTGTCCTGGACTTCCCCAACATCGGGAGCAATCTTCCTGCATCTAGCCTGTCCAACCCCTTAAGAATTTTGTAAGTTTCTATAAGATCCCCTCTCAATCTCCTAAATTCTAGAGAGTATAAACCAAGTCTATCCAGTCTTTCTTCATAAGACAGTCCTGACATCCCAGGAATCAGTCTGGTGAACCTTCTCTGCACTCCCTCTATGGCAATAATGTCCTTCCTCAGATTTGGAGACCAAAACTGTACGCAATACTCCAGGTGTGGTCTCACCAAGACCCTGTACAACTGCAGTAGAACCTCCCTGCTCCTATACTCAAATCCTTTTGCTATGAAAGCTAACATACCATTCGCTTTCTTCACTGCCTGCTGCACCTGCATGCCCACTTTCAATGACTGGTGTACCATGACACCCAGGTCTCGCTGCATCTCCCCTTTTCCTAGTCGGCCACCATTTAGATAATAGTCTGCTTTCCTGTTTTTGCCACCAAAATGGATAACCTCACATTTATCCACATTATACTGCATCTGCCAAACATTTGCCCACTCACCCAGCCTATCCAAGTCACCTTGCAGTCTCCTAGCATCCTCCTCACAGCTAACACTGCCCCCCAGCTTAGTGTCATCCGCAAACTTGGAGATATTGCCTTCAATTCCCTCATCCAGATCATTAATATATATTGTAAATAGCTGGGGTCCCAGCACTGAGCCTTGCGGTACCCCACTAGTCACTGCCTGCCATTGTGAAAAGGACCCGTTTACTCCTACTCTTTGCTTCCTGTTTGCCAGCCAGTTCTCTATCCACATCAATACTGAACCCCCAATGCCGTGTGCTTTAAGTTTGTAAACTAATCTCTTATGTGGGACCTTGTCGAAAGCCTTCTGGAAGTCCAGATACACCACATCCACTGGTTCTCCCCTATCCACGCTACTAGTTACATCCTCGAAAAATTCTATAAGATTCGTCAGACATGATTTACCTTTTGTAAATCCATGCTGACTTTGTCCAATGATTTCACCACTTTCCAAATGTGCTGCTATCCCATCTTTAATACTGACTCTAGCAGTTTCCCCACTACCGATGTTAGACTAACTGGTCTGTAATTCCCCGTTTTCTCTCTCCCTCCCTTCTTAAAAAGTGGGGTTACGTTTGCTACCCGCCAATCCTCAGGAACTACTCCAGAATCTAAAGAGTTTTGAAAGATTATTACTAATGCATCCACTATTTCTGGAGCTACTTCTTTAAGTACTCTGGGATGCAGCCTATCTGGCCCTGGGGATTTATCGGCCTTTAATCCATTTAATTTACCCAACACCACTTCCCGGCTAACCTGGATTTCACTCAATTCCTCCAACTCCTTTGACCCGCGGTCCCCTGCTATTTCCGGCAGATTATTTATGTCTTCCTTAGTGAAGACGGAACCAAAGTAGTTATTCAATTGGTCCGCCATATCCTTGTTCCCTATGATCAACTCACCCGTTTCTGACTGCAAGGGACCTACATTTGTTTTAACTAATCTCTTTCTTTTCACATATCTATAAAAACTTTTGCAGTCAGTTTTTATGTTCCCTGCCAGTTTTCTTTCATAATCTATTTTTCCTTTCCTAATTAAGCCCTTTGTCCTCCTCTGCTGGTCTCTGAATTTCTCCCAGTCCTCCGGTATGCTGCTTTTTCTGGCTAATTTGTACGCATCATCCTTCGCTTTGATACTATCCCTGATTTCCCTTGTTATCCACGGATGCACTACCTTCCCTGATTTATTTTTTTGCCAAACTGGGATGAACAATTTACACCATCGTAACACACCGTCCTAGTGCATAGTATCCATATGTAGGACCATAGACTGGTTGCTGACAATGATAGGATTGGAGCAATGCCCAATGTTATCTTTCCACCATTTAGTTCCAATATGGCTTCTGTATGGCTTCATCATTCTATTGAAATTATCACCATTAATTTTAAGAGCTCATATTTTGGCCCTCTGTAAATCTTTATAATGTAAGGGTCTGAATTATGTGGCTGGAAACCATATGTTGCCAATATTCTTGCTACCAGTCTGATGGATGGTTTATCCTCATGTCAATGATTTTGCTGTATGCCTCTATTAAGGTTGTAACCTCTGTTGGCAAAGTTACTGACATGAGGAACTGAGTTAATGTTGAACCCCAAATAATCCCTTTAGTTTGAAGGCTTTAATTTTGATTTAATTGGATGGATAATGATCCTAGTTTCCAAATAATTGTTAAGTGGCTGTTACCGTTTGTTCAGCCCGTCCTAAGTTTCCACACAATTAGTATGTCATCCAAAGAAGCCATTACCATTGTGTGGCTGGTTATCATATTTTGTAAATAACCTAGGTGCTAATGTAAACACATTAGGTAGTGCTCTATACTGCTAGAGCTGAGCCATCCAATTAGATAAAAATAACGTCCGTGGTCACCTGTTATGGGTACTGAAATTGTAAGCATCCTTTGAATCAATGCTTGCCATTTTCGTTCTTAAAACGAATATATCGTTTTATTTATTTTTCACTTTTCCATCTATTTATTTATTTATTTAATTTTATGATATATGGTCCCTAGATAAGGGACATCAGACATTTAAACTGATAAGAACAGATATTATACTTGATCTTAGCCAAAAAGCCGAGATCTGATCTATGATTGATGCGTCAAGCGCCATATCCTATTTTGTTAGGAAGGAAATGCGTAGATAATAATTCTTCCCTTGCAATGCAGCTAAAACCCCATCTGTTGCTGATGTCCAGTGTCTGTATCCCTTATGACATATTTGGTAATTGGTGATTATGTCTGGATACGAGTAGATCGGCATCTGGTGTTCCATATCGTGTAGAAACATCAGCAAATACTATAGCCCAACTTGGTGTTCTCCTCCAAATTCCTCTCTCGATATATCAGCTCGACTAGAAGATTATGTGTTGTAAAATTCTATTGTGTATCCCCGGATACTGTTTAAGATATGAGTGTCAAAAAGTTATTTATTCGGTGTCTTCTCGCACCAACCTCCTTGCTTCCTTCTGGTTTTACCGTTTTCTTCTGGATCCCCGAGGCCGTGTGTTGTGGGTGTACACATCTTCCAGCATAGGGGCGATACCTTTGAGGATGATGTTTGGACGTTTAGATGAGCTCCAGTTTGGCTTAATTGTCCAACTCCTTGACCTTCTAGATAGGTCACCCCCAAATAAAAAGATTTTGCTAGGAGGTTTCGGGTTTACACAGGCCCGCGTCAATCCCGATTGGATGTAACCAGATGCATAAATTGATTAGTTTAGTACATTCAGGGATTTACAATCCCCGGTGGCAAGTGACAGCTATGGTGTCAGCTAATGTTTGCCCCTGCAGTAGATAGAAAACATATGGTCTATGCTGGCTTCTAACCTGGTTTGTAGATCTTTCCCAGTTAGCTTTACTCACAGCTGTACTGTTGTTCCCCCTGAAACATAGACAGACATTCCCGTGTGACGTCCCAGATGGGAATGGAATTTGTTTGTAAATTTTTGGACTGCTAAATCCTTCAGTCACAACATAAGTATTCCTGTATTTCTATCAGGAAAGGACCAATAATGCACTCTATGTACTTTGTGACTTAGAAAAGGCATCACCTCATTGTTACAGCTCTTACATCTGTTTACCTGTCCAGGGTTTGTCCCTAGACTTGACCCCAGCACTCTTCTGACAAAAGAGTCTACTGGGGAGAGAGAAGCATGATTATAGCCCTATAGAAAAGGTGCTGCTTCCTTCTCCCTCAGTCTGTCTTTTCCTCAATCACATCCCTGTAATAGTAGAAGTGAAATACAGCCCTGTATAAGGTGCTGCTATGGGACTTACCCACTGGAGGATTTCTTCTTGGACCTGCATCGCTGCAAAACGGTATGTTCTCGCAGGTGCAGGCCCCGCAGTGCCAATGCGGTGCAGTGTACACGGTCACTGTGCCGCCTGTATCCCCGTTGGCCTGCGGTGCTCCAAAGCGCGGTGCAGTGCTCACAGCACTGAGCCGCCCGTACTGCCGTTAGCCTGCGGTGCTCCAACGCGGTTCAGTCCCTCGGGGAGCTGGCCGCTCGCAAACCGCAGGTATGGCAGTTTTAACGCGGTGCAGTGCTTCCCGCACTGTGCCGCTCCTTCTCCTTGGGTCTGCGGTGCTCCAACGCGGTGCAGTCCTCTCGGGGAGCTGGCCGCTCGCAGCCGCAGGTCTGGTAGTTTTAAAAAATACGGTGCAGTGCTTCCCACACTGTGCCGCTCCTCCACTTGGGCCTGGGGTGCTCCAACGCGGTCCAGTCCTCTCGGGGAACTGGCCGCTCGCGACCCAGGCCCAGTGGCTCCAACGCGTACTCAGTGCTCTCGGGCACTGACCGCTTGCCGCTATTTTTAGTGCTGTGGAAAAACCCAGCACCTTCCAGCCCCTCGGACCCATGTAGTATAGGTCCGTGGGGCTGTTGTCCGAGCCGTCGGAATGATGGCTCCAGAATGCTCCACCGCTGTCGACGTCCTGCAGGAGCTGAGGTCGGCTCCGGCTCCCGTTTAAGGGAGATAGTGGTGCCCCCGGCCGTTGCTGGCTGCCTGCAGTTCTGCAGACTCTCCCCAGCCAGTTTTCATCAGCCTGCCTGTAAAAAAGGTAAGTCAAGAAACTAAGTTCTCCTACCTTACTTGTTGCAGGTTCAACCCTGCCGTTTGGGAGGAACGTCCTCCCCTCGTAATGACTTGTTCACAATGCGTGTAGCGATAATGACACACGTGCGTAGTGGCGGGTTCTTCATGTAGTCACTCACGTGACTCCGAAGTAAAATGTAGGTTAATGTGAGGTATTACATTTTTACAAGTCAAAACAAGGCAGGGCCACCACAGTGAATGGCAGGGCACGAGGGCATGTGTAGAGCAAAGGGATCTAGGACTGCGTATATATAGTTCTTTGAAAGTGGTGCCACAGACAGATAGGGTGGTAAAGGAGGCTTTTGATATATTTGCTTTTGGTTCATCAGTCATTAGGATATTAGGAGATTATGTTACAATCATGTAAGACATTGGTGAGGCTGAATTTAGAGTGTTGTATTCACTTTTAGTTACCCTGCTATAGAAAGGATGTTGTGGAAAGTGCGCAGAGAAGATTTACGAGGATGGTGCCACGACTTGAGGGCCTGAGTTATAGGGAGAGGTTGGGCAGGTTAGGATTTTACTCTTAGAGTGCAGGAGGCTTAAGAATTATTTTACGGAGGAGTATAGGATCATGAGCGGAATAGATAAAGTGAATGCACAGAGTCTTTTACGCAGAGCAGGGGAATCAAGAACGAGAGGACATGGCTTTCAGGTGAGGGGGGGAAAGATTAACCAGAAATCTGAGGGGCAACTTTTTCCACACAGTGGGTGGTGGGTTTATAGAATGAGCTGCCAGAGGAGGTAGTTGAGATAGATACATTTACAACTTTTAAAATACATACTGAATTTCCTTTATTGTCATTCAGACCTTTCGTGCCTGCAGTCATACATATAATAATAAATAACAAAAACACACAATAAACATACAAGTTCACCAGGCACCTCCTCACTGTGATGGAAGGCAAAAGTCTTAAAGTCTCTGTCTCTTCCTTCCTTCTTCTCCCTCTGCGCTGAGGCGATCCAGGCCTCCGATGTTGTGACCCCGCCGGGTGATGGTAAGTCAGTACAGCGGCTGAATCCGAGCCCCGCGAACGGGCCGGTTCAAGCTCCGTGGCCTAGCTTGTTCGAAGCTGCTGCCCTCCAGTCCAGCGGACGCAGCTGCAGTTGCAGGAGCTCCGGAAAAACAGGTCACCAACCTGTGACCTGCGAGCTCCCAACAATGTCGTCCACTGGGCCGAGCCCCCTAATTCAGGTTGCCGCTGCCAGAACGCCGCCACCGGAATGTCAGAACACCGCCACAGTCCGAAGTCGGCCAGCATCGCGCAGGTAAGTCATGGCCGACTCTGCCTCCGGAGCCTCGAGGTCGGTCGCAGTTGGAGGCCACCAGCTCCACCATCAGGCCTCAGCGCAGACGGAGACAGAGAAGGGGGATACAGCAAGAAAAAGTTGCATTCCCCCGAAGGAAGAGACCAAAACCATGTTTCACCCCCCCCACACACACATACACAACCTAATAAACTAAAATTTAACTAAAACAGGACAAATTGCCATGATTATATCGAATGGCGGTGCAGGCTCGCAGGGCCGAATGGCCTACTCCTGCACCTATTTTCTATGTTACTTTCGAACAAAAAAAAGAAAAAAAACAGACGGACTGCAGGCGAGCCACTTCTGGATATATGGACGGATACATGGATAGGAAAGGTTTAGTGGAATATGGGCCAAACGTGGGCAGGGGGACTAATGTAGATGGGACGTCCTGGTCGACATGGCCGAGGGGCCAGTTTCCAAGCTCTATGACTCTATGATTCAGATTCAGATTCAGATTCACATTTATTGTCACATGCACCAATTAAGGTGCAGTGATATTTGAGTTACCATGCAGCCATACAATTAAAAGAACACAACACAATTAAAAGAACGATAGAACTTAACATAAACATCCACCAGAGTGATCACTGTGATGGAAGGCAATAAAGTTCAGTCAATCTTCCTCCTTTTGTTCACCCATGTATGGGGCCTTGACCCTCCACAGTCGCCGCTACGGACGGCCCGATGTACAAGCCCTCTCGCCGGGATGATCGAAGCTCTGATGTCGGGACAGATGGAACACGCTTGGAGTGCCCGAAACGGCCACTTTCTTATCGGAGACCGC
Organism: Amblyraja radiata; assembly: GCF_010909765.2. NCBI lineage: Eukaryota > Metazoa > Chordata > Chondrichthyes > Rajiformes > Rajidae > Amblyraja > Amblyraja radiata. Next base: position 100,470,101 of record NC_045960.1, read on the forward strand.
GGCTTCTCGATGTTATAGGCCGCAGGCATGTCAGCGGTCGGAGCTCTACTCTGGCGATCCCCGGCGAGGGATCTCTGGCTCCGGGATGGTAAAGTCCGCTCCACGCCCGCGGCTAGAAGCTCCGCAGACCGCGGCTTCACGATGTTAAACTCAGCAGGCTGGCGGTCGGAGCCTTTCTTCTGGCTCTGCCATGTTAAAGTCCATGCTGAAGTCTGGGCCGTCTACGGGAAAGGCCGCACCAATCCAAGTTGTTAGGCCGTGGGGGGAGGCGAAAATGCGACTAGGACAAAGTCGCATCTCCGCCAAGGTAAGTGACTGGAAACAGTTTCCCCCTATTCCTCACCCCAACCCCCATATAAAAACATACCGAGAAACACTAACACATACATTTGGACATAATAAAAAAACAAAAAAGTCGAACTTGCAGACACTGCTGGTGAGGCTGCAGTGTGGTGCAACTGTGTACCTTCAGCAAGTGCTTAATGTGAACAAAATCTGAATGGGAACCAAGTGAACCAAATCTGAATGAACATTTTTATCCCATGGGATAAATACTAAAGTTTTCAAATAGCCTGTAAGCCAAAAGGAAATCCTGAAGTATTTACTTACAGAACTGTAAGTTTCTCCCCTGGACTTCTGCGATGTGGTAATGTTGCCGGTAGCATCATGTCAAGTAGCAAGATCGCTCTGGTGGATCTGCTTCCACCACCATCAAAATTATCACTGAAGTAAGACCGATTCATCAACCTACCTGCTGATAATGCTGATAAGCTCAAACTTTTTTCCCCATCAAAACATCTTTGATGTACAAACATTAGCACAACAAACGTTCCTTTTAACAGTCCGTCTCATGGTCCTGTGGCAGGAAAACAGGATGCAGTTGTTACAAAGGGATATCTGCATCAATCAAACTGTCATGGGTATAATGGTTTGATGATAAAGTAAGAAGAGTTCAGGACAAACTTTGATAAGTTGCAAGGGAACTGTGGACATGTTCAGAGTTAAAAGAAGGTGCAGGAGAATAGATCATAAATTAACATTGTGGCTTAAAGCAATGAAAGATACAGTATACAGAGATCATATCAGCAAAGGAGAGTTTGTCGTGCTTTAATACCCCTATCTTCAGTAATTTTTTTATAGCACCGTATGATTTATAACTTTTTTTTGCGGCATTTGTACATATTTGCTCAGTTTTAATCAATCTTTTGAAAAGGAATCTGGCCCGTGCTTCATTGCGAGTCTGAACTGGATTTGCCCCTGATGATGATTTAGGCTGAACTCAAAGGATAAATGAAAGAGAAGCTTGCTCGCAATGGATCTTTGCAAGGGAAACAAGGAGAAAATGTATACGTTTCAAAGAGTAAGGTTTAAAGCCATTCTAAATGAGCTGCAAGATAAAGAGGAAAGCGGCAGAGGTGACAGACAGGACAATGCAAATTGGAATGAGATGGATGATCACCATCAACAAGGTCTTAACATAAAAAAGGGCCTAATTTCTTCTATTTTAGTCAGCATTTCGTAAAATCTCTTTTTAATAATGAGGAATTTTCAGAGCAATTAATAATAACTTGCTTTCAGAGAGTCATGGAGAGTCATAGTCATACAGTCGAAACAAGCCCTTCAGCCCAAATTGCCCATGTTGTCTACATTGGTCCCATCTGCCTGTGCCCATATCATTCCAAACCTATCTTATCCACATACCTGTCCAAATGTTTTTTTAAATATTGTGAAAGTACCTGCCACAACTACCTCCTCCAGTTGCTCATTCCATGTACGTATCATCCTTTGTGTAAAAATTTGCCCCTGAGGTTGTTATTAAATTGTTCCCCCTCACCTTAAACTTATGTCCTCTGGTTCTTGATTCCCCTATTCTGGGTGAAAGACTCTCTGCATTTACCCTCTCTATTCCTCTCATGATCTCATATACCTCTACAAGATCACCCCTCATCCTCCTGCACTCCAAGGAATAAAGTCCAAGCCTGCTCAACCTCCCCCTGTAGCTTAAGCCCTTGAGTCCCCGTAATATCCTTGTAAATCTTCTCTGCACCCTTTCCAGCTTAACAACATCATTCCTATAACAGGGTGACCCAAACTGAACACTATACTCCAAATGCAGACTCACCAATGTCTTGTACAACTGTAACATGACCTCCCAACTTCTGTACACAATACTCTGATGAAGGCCAATGTACCAAAAAACGTTTTTGACCACCCTCTCAACTTGCGACTCCACTTTCAAGGAGCAATGTACCTGCACTCCATGACACCCCAGAGCCCTGCCATACATTGTGTAGGTCTTGCCCTGGTTGGACAACCTAATACACCTCGTACCTCTCTGTATCAAATTCCATTAACCATTCACGAACCTACCTGCCCAATCCATCAAGATTAGTTTGAAGAAGGGTCAAGACTCGAAATGTCACCCATTCCTTCCCTCCAGAGATGCTGCCTGTCCCGCTGAGTTACTCAGCTTTTTGTGTTTATCTTCGGTTTAAACCAGCATCTGCAGCTCCTTCCTGCACAAGATTAGTTTAGTTTAGTTTAGTTTAGAGATACAGCGCAGAAACAGGCCTTTCGGCCCACCGAGTCTGCACCGACCATCGATCCCCACACATTAACACTATCCTACACACACTAGGGACAATTTACATTTATACCAGACCAATTAACCTACAAACCTGTACGTTTTTGGAGTGTGGGAGGAAACCGAAAATCTCGGAGAAAACCCACGCAGGTCATGTGGAGAACCTATAGACTCCGTACAGACAGCACCCATAAACAGGATCGAACCTGAGTCTCTCGCGATGTAAGGCAGCAATGCCACCTACCACTGCACCATGGTGCCGCCCTGATTCTGCTACAATGTTTGACAACCATCTTCACTATCCACTCATCTCCAATCTTATATTGTACATTCTCATCCAAATCCTTGATATAGATAACAAATAGCAATGGCCCAACATGAACCCTGAGGTACACCATTAGTCACAGGCCTCCAGTCCAATAAAAAATACCTACCACCATCACCCTCTGCTTCCTTTCACAAAGCCAATTTTCTATCCAGTTATCTCTCCTTGGTTCCCATGCCATCTAAACTTCCCGAGCAGCCTACCATGCAGAACCTAGCCAAAGGCTTTGCTGACATCTCTATATACAACGTCTACAACTCTGCCCTCAAAATGTTTGGTCGTATTTTGAAAAAACTCGATCAGGTTCATTAGACCTCCCATGTACAAAACCATGCTGACTATCCCTAATCATCCCAGTCCATCTAAATGCATGTATATCTTATACCTCTAGTAACTCTCCAACCACAGATGTTAGACTCACTGGCCTGTAGTTTCCAGGCTTTTCCCTGTAGTCTTTCTTAAATAGAGGCACTATATTTGCCACCCACCAGTCTTCCGGCACCTCACCTGCATTTAATGACAACTCATAAATCTCAGCCAGGGCACCTGCAATTTCCTCTCTAGCTTCCCACGTTGTCCTCGAATAGATCTGATCAGGCTCGAGTGATTAGTTTACCTTCATACGTGTTAGGACCGTCAGCACCTCCTCGACCGTAATACTGACTGCTCTCTAGATACGTCCATTGATTGTCCCTAGTTCTTCATTCCTCCTGTCTTTCTTCAGGGTAAAAGCGGAGGAAAAATGCTCATTGGGGATCTTGCCCATCTTCTGCGGCTCCATACAGAGTTGGACGCTTTTATTCCTGGAGGGCTACGCTTATTCTCTTAATGTATTTATAAAATCTCTTAGGATTGTGCATAATATTATCTGCCAGAGCTATCTCATGCCTCCTTTTTGCCCTTCTGATTTTCTTTATTAACATGCTCCTCAGTTTTCGAAATTCCTCCAGGGATACACTTGATTTCAGTTGCCTTTACCTGCCCCATGCCTCCTTCATTTTCTTGACCAGAGCCTTAATCTCACTTGGTTATGCCCCCCTGCCTTGCCCTTCACTTTAACCTATCTGCCTTGCCGCTCACACTAAACACACTAATTTCCTGATATTCTGCCACGTAAAACATATTGAGTTTTTTTCTTCTCATTCCACAAGATCGCTGAGTGGTTAAATATATCTGTCATGCTAATTATATTTAATTTGTGGGAGCCGACCTGAATAATGTCTTTGAGAAAAATGGAAATCAATTCTAATGCCTCTTTAACATGCAAAACAATGATAATTAAATCTCCCACTACAATTTTTAAAACTACTTTCTATATTGAATCACTATTAGTAAAGTTTGGAACTTAACTAAAAAATATCACTGATGTTGATACCGCCTATACGAACATCAAAATCTGACTTCCTTCAAAACTATGCAAACTAAAAGATGAATTTGGACTGATAATATATCTGTCTCAAACAACTTTCATCCATAACTTTGTGCAGAAAGACCATTAGACAATTAACCTGAAGAATTCAACTGATCTTGTGCCTCTCCCACCAGATCACATGGTTTACAATGGAGTAGAAAATGTTTATATAACGGAACATAAGTGTCATATCTCCACAGGAGAGATTGCACAGTCTCAAGGGGTTTTATTAAACATGCCAGACAGTTTTTATTACTCACCATTAACATTTGTCTCTCTGTGTGGGGAAGGAGAGGTTTACAAAATTATGAGGGAAGCAGATATGGTAAACAGTGGGAAACCTTTCCCTTTAGCTAAGATTTCCATAACCAGAGAGAATAGGTTTACGGCTAGTGCTTGGCGATTTAGTGAGGGTTTGAGGTTTAAGATGTTTTTTCATCCAGAGGGTGGTGACAATCTGGATTGCAATGGTGGAGGAAGCGACTCTGACAGCATTTAAAGAAATATTTAAGTGAACACTTGAAATGCCATGGCTTAGAAAGGCATGGGAGAATGTTGGGAGAAGGCATTAATACAAATAGGTATTTGGTAGCTGGGCAGGGACATGATGGATGAAGCTTCTGTTGCTGTGCTCTGTCATTTCCTTTCATGATTCATGAGAATGGGATACATGCTTGAGACAACATTCAAGAGCAACAGAGAAAGAGCCAGGGAATGGAATCAAATTGGTTAATTCCTTGAAAGAGTTAGCAATGAAATTATGTTAAATGGGCCAATAGGTCCGGACTATGCCGATCCGGATTACAGCTTGTTTCTCACACTATTCCGCCTTCCTTTCACATCCCCCCACCTCCTCATTCCCTTCCACCTGACCCCTTATTGTCTCCTTTACATCGCTAGCGTTTGTAACCCCCATCAGAGAATCAAACCCTCCTCAGCTGTGTCCATCTAGTACTTGACAGGCTTTGTCCTTCCCTCAATACGCTCACTTCTTTTACAACATTTTACTCCCTCCCACCCCCCCTCCTCCCCCCCCCTCCTCCCCCCCCCCCTTCCCTCCCTCCCTCCCCCCCCCCCACCACCACAATCAGTCTGGATAAGACTCTCAACCAGAAATGTTGCCTATCCATTCCCTCCACAGATGCAGCCAGACCCGTTATCACAGATCACAGACAAAGGCCAATAAATGAGTGGTCACAGACTGTGTCTGGACAGGAGCAAAATAAACCGGAGGTGGGAGAGAGAAAGGATATCAAAACAACATTAAAAAGACTTCCATGACCCAATGTGCAGGAGGCAATAGGCCTTGAGGACGGAGAGAATGGGGAATGAAAATGATCTGCATGAATAGAGCAAAACAAATAAAAATAACTTGTTTCTACTGGAATGTAATTACAAAATATTAGTACCTCATTAATGCAAGTACTACATGCACTTGTCCCATTATTATTTATTGCAGGTATTTTTAGACTGCCTTACGCGGTGCCTTTTACATTCGCAACCTTGCATTTTATCATTGTTTGACTTACCATGTTGGACTAGCCTGCAGCTAGATTGGGTTAGACGATAAGTACATTGTACAAATCTAAATATCAGTGTGCTGTTACCAGCTGAAGTAAGTACTCTGAGGAATTATTTTACCAAATTTACTTAAAGTGCAAAGGCAAGCAAAAATGTAGTCGAGCAATGTTTGCAAATTGGTGAAAATTGTTACACTGTCACTGTTAGGTTATTTGCATTCATTCAGAGTGGCTGTTTCTGAAATGGACCTGAATCCCAAATCAGCAGAAGGCATGAAAATTGACATAAATTGTATACACAGTATAAAGCTGCTACACAGTGTAAAGACCTATTAGCATTTAACTTTTAGAGATACTTTGGCTCTACTTAGGCTTCCAAGTGAAATAATATACAGAAGCGTTGGCAAATTAATGAGAGCTATGCTTCAAAGTAGACCAAAAATAAAGTTGAACACTATCCAGGAGGAACAGTGTGAGCCATCAGGGAAATACTTAACAGACAAAGTGGGCTCTAATAAGCACTTTAAACTGTGGTGTTACTGGCAGAAGGAGAAGTAATACTGGCTCTGAATTAGCATTTGCAATGTGGGTGAAATTGTCAATGCTTACCATCATTGCTGCATAAAGCTGACTACAATTTCTGGCCTCTGTGCGTGTAAATTTAACTGCGGAAATCTGAAAGTTGCTGTCCCAGATCCAAGTGTGTTGCTGTGGTTGGAACATAGAGTCATTGATTTGACAGGAGCTTCAAATTTTTATGCACTTTTATCACTGCAAAATCTACTGAAAACAATGTGCCTTGTTCGAAGAGGCGTTGGTTGGTGGCGGCGCCTAACGGCAGCGGCTCGACTACAATCGTTCGTCTTTTTTTTACTTTTGTCTTGTTAAATGTATGTTTTGAGCTTAGTTTTTATTATTTTTTAGCTGTGTATATGTGGGGGGTGGAGGGGGGGATGTGGGGGAAACCGTTTAATCTCTTCCCTGTATGGGGACCCGACATTTTCCCTGTCGGGTCTCCGGTGTCGGTGGGCCTAACATCGAGGAGCCGGCGGCGGCCTCCGTCCGGGACTAACCTGAGGGCTCCAGTCGCGGAGCCTGCGAACCTGACATCACGGAGCTGGCCGACTTCGGAGCGGGAAGAGCTGTGGTGGCGCTCGGCTGCGACCCGACCTTGGAGCTTCGGAAGCTCCAGCTGCAGGCCTGGTGGACAGGAACATCGGGAGCTCGCAGGTCCCTGGTGGGAGACGGCTTTTCGGAGCTCCCGCAACGGCAGCTTCCCCCGCTGGAATAGCGGGGTTGAAAGGACACGGAGCGTGGCCTAACATCGCCCGGTGCGGGTTAGTGGCCACTGGGACTTACCATCGTCACCGGGGGCTCTAACATCGGAGCCCCAGTTCACCTAGACGCTGCAGTTGGACTGCTGGACCGCTGGTTGGCCTGCTTGATCCGCGGGGTTTAAAGGACACGGAGCTGGGGCCTAACATCACCCGGCGTGTAGCTAAATGGCCACGGGACTTACCATCTTACCAAGCGGGGGGCTTTAACATCGGAGCCCCAGTTCACCTCGATGCTGCAGTTGGAGAAGAACAAAGGGAAGAGATAAGACTTTGCCTTCCATCACAGTGAGGAGATGTTGGAGACTCACTGTTATGGATGTTTATGTAAACTGTGTTAAGTGTGGTCTTGGGTTTTTTTGTAATGTAAAAAACTGTAGTAAATGTAATTTCGTTCAAACCTAGGTTTGAATGACAATAAATAGCATTCCATTCCATTCCATCAAATATTATTGGTATATTATGTCGTGCTTACTGTGGAGCAACCTCTCTAGCCCTGAAAAATAGTCATTTTTATACAGTTGCGCTACCCTTTGGGTTCCATGTTAAAGCAAAAACCAAGCCATGCAGATGAAGGACTTGTGTGTAGACCTCAGAGACAGGATTGTGTCGAGACAGATCTGGGGAAGATTATAAAACTATTTCTGCAGCATTGCAGGTCCCGAAGAGCACAGTGGCCTCCGTCATTCTTAAATGGAAGAACTTTGGAACCACCAGGACTCTTCATAGAGCTGGCCGCCCGACCAAACTGAGCAATCGGGGGAGAAGGGCCTTGGTCAGGGAGGTGACAGAGCTCCAGAGTTCCTCTGTGGAGATGGGAGAACCTTCCAGAAGGACAATTATATCAGCAGCACTTCACCAATCAGGCCTTTATGGTAGAGTGGCCAGTCAGAAGCCACTTGTCAGTAAAAGGCACATGACAGTCCGCTTGGAATTTGCCAAAAGGCACCTCAAGGACTCTCAGACCATGAGAAAAAAGATTCTCTAGTCTGATGAAACCAAGATTGAACTCTTTGGCCTGAATGCCAAGTGTCACGTCGGAAGTAAACCAGGCACCGCTCATCACCTGGCCAATACCTTGATGAAAACCTGCTCCAGAGCGTTCTGGGCCGCCGACTGGGACGGAGGTTCACCTTCCAACAGGACAACGACCCTAAGCACACAGCCAAGACAATGCAGGAGTGGCTTTGTGACAAGTCTGTGAATGTCCTTGAGTGGCCCAGCCAGAGCCCGGACTTGAACCTAATGAACATCTCTGGAGGGACCTGAAAATAGCTGTGCATCGACGCTCCCCATCCAACCTGACAGAGCTTGAGAGGATCTGCAGAGAAGAATGGGAGAAATTACCCAAATACAGGTGTGCCAAGCTTGTAGCGTCATACCCAAGAAGGGTATGAATACTTAAAGGGTTTGAATACTTATGTAAATATGATATTTCAGTTACTTCTTTTTACTTACTTTTTCAAAAATTTCTAAACACTTGCTTTTTTATTATGGGGTATTGTGTGTAGATTGATGATTTAATTTTTTTTAATCCATTTTAGAATAACCATATAACCATATAACAATTACAGCACGGAAACAGGCCATCTCGGCCCTACAAGTCCGTGCCGAACAATTATTTTCCCTTAGTCCCACCTGCCTGCACTCATACCATAACCCTCCATTCCCTTCTCATCCATATGCCTATCCAATTTATTTTTAAATGATACCATCGAACCTGCCTCCACCACTTCCACTGGAAGCTCATTCCACACCGCTACCACTCTCTGAGTAAAGAAGTTCCCCCTCATGTTACCCCTAAACTTCTGTCCCTTAATTCTGAAGTCATGTCCTCTTGTTTGAATCTTCCCTATTCTCAAAGGGAAAAGCTTGTCCACATCAACTCTGTCTATCCCTCTCATCATTTTAAAGACCTCTATCAAGTCCCCCCTTAACCTTCTGCGCTCCAGAGAATAAAGACCTAACTTATTCAACCTTTCTCTGTAACTTAGTTGTTGAAACCCAGGCTACATTCTAGTAAATCTCCTCTGTACTCTCTCTATTTTGTTGACATCCTTCCTATAATTGGGCGACCAAAATTGTACACCATACTCCAGATTTGGTCTCATCAATGCCTTGTACAATTTTAACATTACATCCCAGCATCTATACTCAATGCTCTGATTTATAAAGGCTAGCATACCAAAAGCTTTCTTTACCACCCTATCTATATGAGATTCCACCTTCAAGGAACTATGCACGGTTATTCCCAGATCCCTCTGTTCAACTGTATTCTTCAATTCCCTACCATTTACCATGTACGTCCTATTTTGATTTGTCCTGCCAAGGTATAGCACCTCACATTTATCAGCATTAAACTCCATCTGCCATCTTTCAGCCCATTCTTCCAAATGACCTAAATCACTCTGTAGACTTTGGAAATCCTCTTCATTATCCACAACACCCCCTATCTTGGTATCATCTGCATACTTACTAATCCAATTTACCACACCTTCGTCCAGATCATTGATGTACATGACAAACAACAAAGGACCCAACACAGATCCCTGAGGCACCCCACTAGTCACCTGCCTCCAACCCGACAAACAGCCATCCACCATTACCCTCTGGCGTCTCCCATTCAGCCACTGTAGAATCCATCTTGCTACTCCTGCATTTATACCCAACAGTTGAACCTTCTTAACCAACCTTCCATGAGGAACCTTGTCAAAGGCCTTACTAAAGTCCATATAGACAACATCCACTGCTTTACCCTCGTCAATTTCCCTAGTAACCTCTTCAAAAAATTCAAGATTAGTCAAACATGACCTTCCAGGCACAAATCCATGTTGACTGTTCCTAATCAGACCCTGTTTATCCAGATGCTTATATATATTATCTCTAAGTATCTTTTCCATTAATTTGCCCACCACTGAAGTCAAACTAACAGGTCTATAATTGCTAGGTTTACTCTTAGAACCCTTTTTAAACAATGGAACAACATGCGCAGTACGCCAATCCTCGGGGACTATTCCCGTTTCTAATGACATTTGAAATATTTCTGTCATAGCCCCGGCTATTTCTACACTAACTTCCCTCAATGTCCTAGGGAATATCCTGTCAGGACCTGGAGACTTATCCACTTTTATAATAAGGCTGTAACATAACAAAATGTGGAAAAAGTGAAGGGGTCTGAATACATTCTGAATGCACTGTATGCGCTAAATCTATGGTTAATTGCTAAATACTTGTGCTGGCCAACTGACTGGAGTAGTCATGAATATTTTCCACCTCTCTCTTCCGCGGACTGAGGTTATCACTTGCTTCTAAAGGACATTCATGGTACGAGTGTCCAAAAAGAGCATGGTGACACGCTTCAACGACTATAGTCAGGTAACTCATCCATCCACCCACCCCAACTGCAGTGGTTCGAGAGGTTGATTATGATACAAATCAATTCCTGCCTCAGGATTCCCTTCAGTTTGCCTATCGCCACAATAGGACAACAGCAGCTACCATCTCTACTGGCTCTCCACTGTGCTCTGGGCCTTCTGAATAACTGGAACACATACATTAGGCTGCTGTTCATCCATTACAGCTCGATGGTCAACACTATCATTCCCTCCAAACTCCAAGTTTTGGGTCTCAGTACCACCCTTTGCAACTGGATTCTTGACTCACTCATCGGCAAACCTCAATCAGACAAGAGTGTTTAGTTATCATAAATACCGGGAACGGAACAATGAAATGTTTACTCGGTGCAGATTGATAACACCATGTCCTCCACACTGGCCACCAACTCAGGTGCATCTCAAGGCTGCAAGCTTAGCCCTTGCATTACTCCCTTTACCCCAATGACTGTCTGGCCAGGCAAAGCTCCAGTGCCATCTATAAATTTGCTGATGACGCCACTGTGTTGGGAGATCATTGGTGATGATGAATCAGCGTCTAAGAGAGAGATTGAACAAATGTGCAGGAAGGAACTGCAGAAGCTGGTTTAAGCCAAAGATAGGCACAAAATGCTGGAGGAACTCAGCCGGATAGGCAGCATCTCTGGAGAGAAGGAATGGGTGATGTTTCAGGTCTAGACCTTTCTTCAGACTTGTTTGAAGAAGGGTCTCGACCCGAAACCTCACCCATTCCTTCTCTCCAGAGATGCTGCCTGTCCTGCTGAGTTACACCAATTGTTTGTGTCTATCTTTAGTTTAAACCAGCATCTGCAGTTCCTTCCTGCACATTTTGCTTGCTTTAACTCTCCTTTTTGGAAGTGGATGGATTTTTCAGCCCCTTGTGGGCGAGGGTCTAGGAAAACCAGGCTGTGAATTGTTGCCAGCTGTGGGTTTGTGCCACATCAGTCAATGCAATCTGCTGCCAGAGCAGGTACGCAAGTGGGCAACTGTTGAGTAACCTAATTGTACTGAGAGATGGCTCAGGAGAAATGTCTTTATTACTTTCTTTGGTACGAGTCAAGGAAAATAATAATGATTAGAATCACTGGGGACACTTTTTAATTGCAGGAGACACAGCGTACACTGCAAAAGCCAGCAATGCTCTGCAAAATATTGTGACTATTTGGGGAAAAGTGGCAAAACCTCATATCCAGCCACTTCTGGTTCTTGCATAATTTAAATGCATGGACACAGTACTCTCCAGTCTTTCAAAATGAAAATCATCTCTGAACTGGAAGGCAATTTTGGAATTTATGATTTTATTTCCACCATTAAAATAAGGCTCAAAACTACGACAAAAGTGGACAAGTAATACATGATTAATATTTTCTCAGAAAAGCCTAAATCTCTGGTGTATTCTCCGTTTTTGTAAAATTATGGAACAGCACTTTTTAAGGAATGTACATAAAAGTGGGTGGCATTGTCTCAGCGGTAGAGTTGCTGGCTTACAGCGCCAGAGACGCGGGTTCACTCCTGACTATTGGGGCTGTCTGTACGGAGTATGTATGTTCTCCCTGTGACCATGCAGTTTCTCCAGGTGGCTTCAGTTTTCACCCACATTCCAAAAACGTGTAGGTTTGTAGGTTAATTGGCTTCTGTAAATTGTCCCTAGTGTGTAGGATAGTGTTAGTGTATGGGGTGATTGCTGTTCGGCACAGGCTTCGGTGGGCAGAAGGGCCTGTTTTCACACTATCTCTAAAGTCTAAAGTCTACGAGATAAGAGCTAGAGAGAATGTAGACAAGGTCAGATGAGGAAGGGTAAAAAAAAAACTGCCCATGTGTATGGCATTAATACATATATCTGTGGGGCTAAGTGGCTTTTCTTCATGACTATCACAATGACACACTCATTCATGATCCAACTTGAAGTTTCTTGTCGATGCTGGCCTTTACACTTTTGACTTTAGCCTTTCGAGATGCAGTGTGGAAACAGGCCCTTCGGCTTGCCGAGTCCACACCGACCTGCAATCCCCGTACGCTAGCACTATCCTACACACTAGAGATGTTACAATTTTACCAAAGCCAATTAACCTACAAACCTGTACGTCTTTGGGGTGTGGGGGGAAACTGGAGCACCCAGAGGAAGCCTAAGCAGTAATCGGGAGAATAAACAAACTCTGGTCTCTGGCGTTGTAATTCAGCAGCAACTCTACCACTGTGCCACTGCGATGCCCCAGTCCTCAACAGCTTTGCACTTCTTACCAATACCTGTTAATGACTGAGAGCCCCATGTTGCTGGTTTAAGCTCCAGCAATGAGACGCTGTGTTAATTTTAAAGAAAGAGGCAGCAGGATTGTAAATATTTTCCACTACTGGACAGTCTGACCTCTTAATTCTTCTGGGAGAAGCCAAGGTATTGCAGGGGAATGATGTCAGTATTTGCAGCTTACGCACTACAAAAAGACAGGGCCAAAATTGCATCCTATTTCCTCGACGCCGAAACAAATCGTGGCCAAAAATAGTTACTACAGCAGTGAACAGCTGTGTGGGAACAAGAAGAATTATCATCCACCAAAGAATTGGATGAACTCAAGATTCAAGTCTGTCAATTAGTTGCTCACAAAGCTGCCCAGCAGGAGGTCGAGTGGTGCAACTCATTGCAACATTAATGAGGCATGAAGCCATAAAACAAGAGCTCACAGACGGTCTCTAACGCAAGCTCCCATCTAGTGAAGGAGTTGAGCGGCGACAATAGGTTAACCCACAGGAAATGTCGGGAACATTAGAGTCGCTATCTGCCCTGTGGTGGAAGGTGGCTTGAGTTGGCAACAAACCATCTTGAAGCCATGACGGATCGATGAAGCTGCAAGAATGCAAAGAAAAAATCATTCCAGGTTGCACATTAAAACAACTGGAAATGTGAAAGAATTTTAAGGGATCTCACACCACAAGTTTCAGTCATCCCTTTCCAAAATGGAGAATGGAAAAATGCAAAATAATCCCCTCAAAAATGGAAAGAGAGAATGGAGAGGCTCAATTCTATGTATCAGGAGCACACAGAGGTGGCATAAGTGCCAAAAGGGCTGCATTACCTGATAACATCCACTTCATATCCCACCACTCATGGCAGGGTCTGCGGTTCCCATATTGGGCATCATCCGTCATATCATCATGCATACAACCAGAGTGAAAGCAAGTCATTGTCAACCCAAGGGGACTGCCAAATATGACAACCACTCAGCAGCTTCTTGGTCAATCCCACTCACAACCTTGTGTGTCTCAGTGAGATCACCTTTTTAAGCCCCAGCAGTGCAAGCCCACTAAACTCTTTTTCTTTTCACAGGACAATTTGCTGGTCTAGGAATCATCTCACTGAATCAGTGGAGAATTATAACAATTGCAAGAGAATCGGTCCTAAGGTACGGAGACCAAAACCGCATACTTTACAGAAAACTAACCATTTATTCATACCCTGCTTTAAGCTGCACCGAGCTTCTTTCCACTGGTGCTGCGACATATTTCCCTAATTCCATCAACCCTGGTTTCATCCATTTTTATTGGCACCTTAATAAATGCTTTTTCCAAATCCAAATCCACATTCTGGTTATGACATATGGCACAATTCTACCTACTGGTTCCTTATCTATGCCGCATGATGCATAGTTTAAAAAGAAAACATCAGATATATCAAATATGTTACTTTTTCATAATAGCACATTATTAAATTGTAGATTTTCTAAGACACCCTCAGTAAAAGATTCCAAGATTTTTCTAATAACAGTGATAAAATTAATGGGCCTACCATTCCTAATTTTATCTCTTTCTTTACATATTTTGATAATTTGTATTTTCTTCTTTTTTCATTTCTTTCCTAGATTTTTATTCTTCTTTATCACCCTGCTCTTGTAACTTTTCCACAGAGTGCACCTTTCTCTTTGCTCTCAGTTTAGCCTTGGTCTCCTTGTTCATCCATCAGTTAAAAGACTGCCGGACCCCACAGAAACTCTGCAATCCCTCAATGGGGTTGCATTTGGAGTAACGGCAATAGTTCTGGTCTCCATTCTTAATAATGTGTTATTCAGGGATACTGGCTACTGAACCAATAGCGTAACTGATAACTCATCCGCTGTAGTGTTGCAGAATCCTTTGTATCCATCTAAGTTTGTAGACTGAGAAACAAACAACCTGTGGAGGAACTTAGTGGGTCAAACAGTATCTTAGTGGGTCAAACTTGTTGAGTCCCTCCAGCAGATTGGTCATCGGAGACAATTGTTCATTGCACCTGATTCCGGCATCTAGGTGACACAGTGGCACAGCTGCCTTACAGGGCCAGAGATTCAGGTTTGATCCTGACCATGGGTGCTGTCTGTATGGAATTTGGCTGTTCACCCTGTGAACGCACGGGATTCTTCCGGGTCCTCCAGGTTTCCTCTCACATCCCAAAGACGTACAGTTTGGTAGGTCTGAAGAAGGGTCTCGACCAGAAACGTCACCCAATCCTTCTCTCCTTTGATGCGGCCTGTCTCGCTGAGTTACTCCAGCATTTTGTGTCTATCCTCGGTTTACACCAGCAACTGCAGTTCCTTCCTGCACAGTTTGGTAGGTTAATTGGCTTCTGTAAATTGTCCTCTGTGTGTCGGGTAGAACTAGTGTAACGGGTGATCGCAGGTCGGCATGGACTCAGTCGACTAAAGGACCTGTTTCCACGCTGTATCTCTAAAACTAGAACTAAACTAAACCTGCTGTCTCTTGTTTATAGACTGGACCTTCATTTATGAGACCTCCAACAGCATGTGTTCAGGTTTCTGAGGTGAGTCTTGAATCCTTAACATTTAGACACAATGATCCAACATCAGAACCCGAGGACACAATGTGGCAATGAAAGGGTGCACACTTTAAAATGGGCCCTTCACCCCTACTTACAGGATTAAAACAACCTGCAATTCCTTGATGTTTATTACTTGTGATCTTTCTGAAAGTTATTATCTTTGTGTTTTGAATTTAAGGCATTACGCAAAGTCTTTAGGGGTTAACAGAAGGAGACAGGCTTTTTCTAAAAGCCATATAGTTTGTTTCACATCACTGAGCAGCCCAAGTGAAACATAGTTATTATTTGGAGCATGAAATTTGTAGAAGTCTAAATGATGAAAAAGTCCTGATGATTCGATTACATAATGATAACTTTTAAGCCCGTACTATGTTGTGAGAAGAGATCCAAAGTTATGAATCATATTGTATATCACCACAGATGTGTGATGGCAAAATTGATCATCTTAAGCCAATAATGGATCATTGGATCATATCAGTAGACAACTATTTCAAAATAGACAATAGGTGCAGGAGTAGGCCTTTCGGACCTTCGAGCCAGCACCGCCATTCACTGTGATCATGGCTGATCATCCACATTCAGTACCCCGTTCCTGCCTTCTCACCATATCCCCTTACTCCGCTATCTTTAAGAGCTCTAGCTAACTCTCTTGAAAGCATCCAGAGAATTGGCCTCCACTGCCTTCTGAGGCAGAGAATTCCACAGATTCACAACCCTCTGGGTGAAAATGTTTCTCCTCATCTTCGTTCTTAATGGTCTACCCCTTATTCTTAAACTGTGGCCCATGGTTCTGGACTTCCCCAATATCGGGAACATGTTTCCTGCCTCTAGCGTGTCCAATCCCTTAATAATCTTATATATTTCAATAAGATATCCTCTCATCCTTCCAAATTCCAGAGTATACAAGCCCAGCCGCTCCATTCAAACAACATATGACAGTCCCGCCATCCTGGGAATTAACCTCGTGAACCTATGCTGCACTTCCTCAATAGCAAGAATGCCCTTCCTCAAATTTGGAGACCAAAACTGCACACAATACTCCAGGTGTGGTCTCACTAGGGACCTGTACAACTGCAGAAGGACCACTTTGCTCCTATACCAACTCCTCGTGTTATGAAGGCCAACATGCCATTAGCTTTCTTCACTGCCTGCTGTACCTGCATGCTTACTTTCAGTGAATGATGACTAAGGACCCCTAGATCTCTTTGTTCTTCTCCTCTTCCCAACCTGACACCATTCAGATAATAATCTGCCTTCCCGTTTTTGCTACCAAAGTGGATAATCTTACATTTATCCACATTAAACTGCATCTGCCCACTCACCCAACCTGTCCAAGTCACCCTCCATCCTAATTGACCATCTCCAGTATGGGGTTGATGTTGATGGCACTGATTTGTTTCCTTCCTCAAAAATAGTCTATAAACATAGGCAATTCTTTCTCTTCCCCAGCTAGCTTTTTCTGCGGGGTGCCACAAGGCTCCATCCTAGGCCCCATTCTCTTCTCTTCTCTTCTCTGTACATGCTCCTCCTCGGCCAAGTCATTCAAAGGCACGGCATTTATTTCCACTGTTATGCAGATGACACACAGCTCTATCTCCCCCTGAAACCCAATAACCGGTCTAATTTAATCAGCCTCATGCACTGCCTCGAGGACATAAAATGTTGGATGGCTCAGAACTTCCTCCAACTAAACGAGAGCAAGTCTGAGGTCATCCTACCCGGCCCCTCCAACTCCATCAAAACAATAACAGGCAGCCTTGGAAGCCTAACCTCCTTAGTCAAACCGCACGTCAAAAACCTTGGCATGATATTTGACTCCGCATTAAAGTTTGACAAGCAAGTCAACTCTGTGGTAAAAGCTAGTTTCTTCCAGCTTCGTATCATAGCTAAAATCAAACTTTCCCCCCAATTCGACGACCTTGAATAAAACATCCGCGCATTCATCTCCTCCTGCCTTGACTACAGCAACTCCCTATATACTGGCATCAGCCAATCATCCCTGTCCCGCCTGCAATTGGTTCAAAACACAGCAGCGAGACTTCTGACGGGTACCCATTAAAGGGACCACATAACCCCGATTGTGGCCTCTCTCTACTGGCTCCCAGTACGGTACAGAATCAACTTCAAGCTCCTCTTATTCGTATACAAAGCCCTTAATTGCACCCGCAATATCTAAAATCTTCTAACCCACCATTCTACCCCCAGGTCCCTCAGTTCGACCGACTTGGGGCTAATGACTATTCCGCGGTCTAGGTTTCAGCTCAGGGGTGACCACCCTTTTGCGGTTGCAGCACCTAGACTGTGGAACAGCATCCCTCTCCTCAGAATTGCCCCCTCCATCGACTCCTTTAAATTGAGGCTCAAAACCTATTTCTACTCCCTAGCACTTTTAAGCCCTTCTGAGGGGGCGCTGTAAACAGTTTATGTATGTATTGTTAGGACTGTGTACCATTGTATGTAGCACATTAGTACCTGCACTGATGTACAGCATTTTGGTCAACGTGAGTTGTTTTTAAATGTGCTATACAAATAAAATTGGCTGACTGACTGACTGACTCATAGCATCCTCCTCATAGTTCACACTGCCACCCAGCTTAGTGTCATCTGCAAATTTGCTAATGTTACTTTTAATCCCTTCATGTAAATCATTGATGTATATTGTAAATAGCTGCAGTCCCAGCACTGAGCCTTGCGGAACCCAACGAGTCACTGCCTGCCATTCTGAAAGGGACCCGTTAATCCCTACTCTTTGTTTCCTGTCTGCCAACTAATTTTCTATCCATGTCAGTGCCCTACCTCCAATACCATGTTCTCTAATTTTTCCCACTAATCTCCTATGTGGGACCTTATCGAATGCTTTCTGAAAGTCCAGGTACACTACATCCACTGGCTCTCCCTTGTCCATTTTCCTTGTTACATCCTCAAAATATTCCGGAAGATTAGTCAAGCATGATTTCCCCTTCGTAAGTCAATGCTGACTCGGACCTGTTATTACTATTTCATCTTTTATAATTGCCTCCAGCATCTTGCCCACCACCGATGTCAGTCTAACTGGTCTATAATTACCTGTTTACTCTCTCCCGCCTTTCTTAAAAAGTGGGATAACATTAGCTACCCTCCAATCCACAGGAACTGATCCTGAATCATGAGAACATTGGAAAATTATCACCAATGCATCCACGATTTCTAGAGCCACTTCCTTAAGCACCCTGGGATGCAGACCATCAGGCCCTGGGGATTTATCAGTCTTCAGTCCGATCAGTCTACCCAACACCATTTCTTGCTTAATGTGAATTTCCTTCAATTCCGTCGTCACCCCAGATGCTCTGGCCACTAGTACATCAGGGAAATTGTTTGTGTCTTCCTTAGTGAAGACTGATCTAAAGTACGTGTTCAACTCATCTGCCATTCACCTTTTTCGGTCTTCAAGGGTTCAACTTTGGTCGTAACCTATTTTTTCATCTTCACATACCTAAAAAAGCTTTTACTATCCTCCTTTATATACTTGCCTAGCTTATCTTCGTACCTCATCTTTTCTCCCAGTATTGACTTTTTAGTTATCTTGTGAATGTGAAAAAATGTGAAATAAAACACAAAAATCCACCATAAGCCCCACCGAGCCTGCTATTGCAATCAGGAAGATCGTACCTGAAAATAGACACAAAAAGCTGGAATAACTCAGTGAGACAGGCGGCACCCCTGGAGAGAAGGAATGGGTGACGTTTTGGGTCGAGACCCTTCTTAAGACTGAGCTACTCTTTGCTGCAATCGCCACTCTGGCCTGTTCTCTTCACTGCTACACTTAAGGGAGGTACAACCACAGGGGAAATCATGGAGGCGATGATGAAAATGTAACATTAGAAGATGTGGAGGAATTCTATGTAGAGCATGAATATTGGAATGAACCAGTTGGGGTAAGTGATTTGTTTTATTCCACCAATAGCATATCAGAATGAAAGCAGCATTTTCAATCCAGCAATAATCATATCATAATCATGTGACATATTTTCATGCCCACCAGAATACATTTTCCCTTTCATGACATCAGCAGATAGTGGCAGGTTTTATTCACCTTTATTAATTTAAGTAAAATAAAGATACATAATGGGTGTGGCCAAACAAATAACTTTGCTATTTCAACTACCTTTCCGCTAACAGCATTTCCACTTCCAACTGCAAGCAAATAAATGTTCTGTCAATAGCGAGCAACTTGTTTTTATCATTGGAGGAGTAACCATGACAAGTGGCAGAGTTCACACTGAGGGGGTTTGCTGGTGGAATTACACAATACATTTTCTCAGCAAATTCCTATCAGAATTTCACACCACATTGCCCTTCACGTGACAAACTCAAAAATTTACCTACTGCTAATATAACCAATTCACTACTGGCAAACAACATCAGAAAATTAATTTTTAGTTATATTAATAGAACAAGGAAAAAAATAATAATGTTGGTGATGCTTTGTGATATTTGTTTCATCTGAGTCACAGAGTTACATAGAGTCTAGATACAGTCTTTCGGTCCAACTCCTCCAAGCCAAACAAGATACTCATCTAAGTGAATCCAATGTTGTCTGCATTAGGCCCATATCCTGCTAAACCTTGCCCATCTGTATATTCAATTTATGTAAATCTAAGAATAAAATAAAGTCTAGCAGGAATGGCCCATACCTGCTCTGCAATTTAATAAGATTTTTTTATGATTATTTACTTAATTCTGCATTCCCTCCAATATCCAAAACTTTACCTGCCTCAGCCTTTAATGCATGCACAAAGTCCTCTGTGGCAGAGGATTTCAAAGATTCACCGCACTATAGGCAAAATTCTCTTAGTCCCAATCCAGAATATCATGGTCCCTTCCTGGCTCTACTTTCTCCTAACAAAAGAATCAGCTTCTCTTTATCGTGTTTATTGGTAAAATAATCGCAATTCCCAATCCCAGTCATGAAGAGAATTCACTGGGCCATTTGCTTTTTGTCATAAGATTCAACTCATGTCTTACCTTTCAAAACATAGAAACATAGAAACATAGAAAATTGGTGCAGGAGTAGGCCATTCGGCCCTTCGAGCCTGCACCGCCATTCAATATGATCATGGCTGATCATCCAACTTAGTATCCTGTACCTGCCTTCTCTCCATACCCCCAGATCCCTTTAGCCACAAGGGCCACATCTAACTCCCTCTTAAATATAGCCAATGAACTGGCCTCAACTACCTTCTGTGGCAAAGAGTTCCAGAGATTCACCACTCTCTGTGTGAAATTTTTTTTTCTCATTTCGGTCCTAAAGGATTACCCCTTCATCCTTAAACTGTGACCCCTTGTCCTGGACTTCCCCAACATCGGGAACAATCTTGCCTGCATCTAGCCTGTCCAACCCCTTAAGAATTTTGTATGTTTCTATAAGATCCCCCCTCAATCTTCTAAATTCTAGCGAGTACAAGCAGAGTCTGTCCAGTCTTTCTTCATATGAAAGTCCTGACATCCCAGGAATCAGTCTGGTGAACCTTCTCTGTACTCCCTCTATGGCAAGAATGTATTTCCTCGGATTTGGAGACCAAAACTGTACACAATACTCCAGGTGTGGTCTCACCAATACCCTGTACAACTGCAGTAGAACCTCCCTGCTCCTATACTCAAATCCTTTTGCTATGAATGCTAACATACCATTCGCTTTCTTCACTGCCTGCTGCACCTGCATGCCTACTTTCAATGACTGGCGTACCTCTCATTCTTCACAAGTCCAATGACTAGAAAGCCCTCCCTCTCACTCTTTCCCCATTTGCCAAGTTCCTCATCTCAAGAACCAGCCTGTTAAATCTACTCTGCACCATTACCAAGGCACGTCCTTCCTAACTATAGGAATCTTACTATAAGTTTAGGTATTTAATTGTATTCACTATACCCCAGTGGCAGTTTCAAAGTCCCGCACAGTTGGTCATAAGTGTGAAAAATGTTAATGACTATAAAAGGATCATAGTTTTGGCAGTTGAATAAAGATTTATTTCAATTTAGAAAAAAAAATCAAAATGTAGGTAAGAGTGAACCAAAAACAGAAAACGCTAGCAACACTCAGCAAGTTAGGCAGCCTCTTGAGAGAGAGAAAGAGAGAGAGAGAGAGAGAGAGAGAGAGAGAGAGAGAGAGAGAGAGAGAGAGAGAGAGAGAGAGAGAAACAGAGTTAACAGGGCGCCACGGTAGTTCAGCGGTAGAGTTGCTACGTTACAGCTCCGGAGATTCGGGTCCGATCCCGACTACGGCTGCTGTCTGTACGGAGTTTGTATGTTCTCCCCGTGACCACATGGGTTTTCTCCGAGATGTTCGGTTGCCTCCCACACTCCAAAGACGTACAGGTTGGTTGGTCAATTCGCTTGGTGTACTGTAAGTGTAAATTGTCCCTAGTGTGTGTAGGATAGTGTTAATGTGCGGGGATCGCTGGTCGGTGCGGATTCAGTGTGCCGAAGGGCCTGTTTCCGCGCTGTATCTCTGAACTAAAATAAAATTTAAGGTTAATAACCTATCGATAGAACTGAGCTTGATTGAGGGTTTCTGATTTGAAACGTGACCTGGTGCTCTTTGAATGGGATAGCACCTGACTGCTGAGTATTCCTAGCGTATTCCATTTATATTTCAGATTTTTCCTTTTTGATTGTTCGAGGGAAGAATGTCTTAAGAGATTGATCTGAATGGGATTATCCAGTTACATGGAGAGGAAGGAGAAGCTGGGATTTTAGTCGAAGCAAAAGATATTCCAGCGGGATACAAGATGTTTAAAATTATGAAGAGCTTTGAAAGAGAAATTGGAGGAAAAACTATTCCCACTGAATGAAAGGTCAGCAACCAAATGATACAGATTTACAGTAATTGAGTAAAAGCTGGGGGGAAATAAGATTTTTTGAACTTGGAGTTATGATCAGTAATGCATCGACTGAAAGGTTAGCAAAAGTAGATTTGATATTAACCTGCATTCTGTGAACTCAGACTGGGAATTGCATTTATATGGAGACCATTGCGAGGAAAGCTGTGTGCAGATAATATGCATGTGGAAATCATGCCAATTTGTGTTAAATCTGTGTTAAATTAAGGGCAGTTCTTTTACACCACGTGCCCCTTGAAATTACAAGAGTGGAGTGGTAATGAAAATGGATTAAGTTATCCACAAGTCACAACATTGAATCTTACATCACCGTTTTAATTATGAGCTCTAATTCATTTTTAAGAGATGGAGCAGATGTATTGAGGGCTTGACTATTTTTCAAATGATCCCCCCTTCCCTACCCCCAAGATTTTCTTGGAGCTTCTTTGGGACCCATCACTGTAACTTGGAAAACTAGAGGAACTCCTGGGAAATGGGTACAATGCCCTTTCACATTATTTTAACCAAGGACTCTGCTGATTTTCCGTCTCAACTACACTCAAAGTCCGCAAACAACTCTACTGTCGGCTCCAGAAATGTGGCGACTCTTGTGCACTGCCTAGGCGAGGACAGCTCTATGATTTTACCAGATTGTATGCAAAACAAAGGATTTCACTGCACCTGGGTACACGTGACAATAAAGTATAATTGCATCACTGAATTGAATTACTGAAGAAGGGTCTCGACCCAAAACATCACCTATTTCCTTAGCTCCATAGATGCTGCCTCACCCGCTGAGTTTCACCAACATTTTTGTCTACCTTCGATTTTCTAGCATCTGCAGTTCCTTCATAAACAGCCAGAGAGTTGTGAATCTGTGGAATTAGTGCCACAGGAAGGCAGCTCTCTTGAAAATACCCAGTAAATTGGCCTCCGCTGCCTTCTGTGGCAGAATTCCACAGATTCACAACTCTCTGGGTGAAAATGTTTTTCCTCATTTCAGTCCTAAATGGCCTACCCCTTATTCTTAATGCCTTATTATATTATCTAATTATCTAATCCTTATTCTGTCATAGAACAAAGAACAAGGAACTGTGATGCACAGGAACAGGCCCTTCAGCCTATATTCCCCACATCTAACATACTACCAAGACCACCCATATCTGCTGACATATAATCCATATCCTTCCATTTGCCTCTATCGTATCTGCCTCAACCACCACCCCTGTCAGCATGTTTCAGGCACTCACCACCCTCTGTGTAAAAAACGTGGCCTGCACATCTATTTTAAACTTCCATTAACCCCTACATAAGTCAGATTTTACATATGTTGGAACCACCTGCCCGAAATACTTGACTGAGCGTGTTAACTGTATCAGTGGCGGCCAGCTGTGTCCGGGGCACTTTCAGCAGCGCCCATCCTTTTGGGTAAGCACAGCTGCCATTGCCAGTTTGTCTCTGTCTCGCCATGGGCACTTTCTGTGGTGCAAGACTTCCTTAGTAAACATTGCCATTGCCAGCTTGTTTCTGATGTAAACTTCTGTGATCGTAGTAGTGGACATTACAAAGTGCCCTGATTGCAGTAGGGACCGAGTGCAGCATTGTTCACGTTAGTGCAAGTTTATATATGTCGCCTATTGTGCAAGTCGGGGAGTATCAGTACTTCTATCATATCTCCCCACAATACAAGTTTTTCCAACCTCTCCCTGTTGCTAATTTCCCCCTAATTCATGCATCATTCTTGTACACCTCCTCTGCACCATTTCCAAAACACCCATATCCTTCCTGTAATGGGGAAACCGGAACAGCACTCATTACCCCAAATCCAGCCCAACCAAAGTCCTATAAAGCTTCCTGACTCTTATACACAATGCTCCGACCTTTGAAAGCAAACATATCATAAGCCATCTTTATCATTCTATCTATTTGTGTTGACACTTTCAAGAAGTTATGGACTTGGACCCCAAGATCTCTTTGTCATCAATGCTGTTAAGGGTCATGCTGTTCTTGTGTATTTTCCTGGAAGTGCAATGTCTCACATTTCCTTGGGATGAACTCATCCGCCATTTCTCTGCCCATTGTTTATATCTATCCCACTGTATACTTTGACAGCCTTCCTCACAATCCATAAACCCAGCAATCTTGGTGTCATCTACAAACCTACTAGCCAACCCATCTACATTTAGGTCCAAGTGATCTACATAAGCAGCATATATCAAAAGCAGTAGGGAAACAGAATTTTGGCATTCTCTCCCAAGAGCTCAATTTTGCTCCCCTTCGGTATAATGTCCCTTTAAATATCCCACTTTGGCCAAGTGTGATTCTTCTGTCCAATTATCAATTTAAGTAACTCCATTCATTTCCCCCCCCAGATAACACTCAAATGAAGCATTTCAAGATGTCAAAGGTGATATGATTAGCAATGTTACAAAATTTTGAGATTTAAAAAATCAAGTCTGCAATTTATCCCATCAGATAAAGCATAAAATGAAGTTTAATTTGACACCTAATTCACTTTCATATCTTCAGTATTAAAAATGTTATGGCCATTTTCATACTCGGAAATTAGCATCTTGTTCCCTATTGCTTTACCATTGACTTAACACAAAAGCTGTGATCGAAGACAGTCAAAGGCCCATAACTTTCTTAAAAATTAAGAGAACTGAATGAAATTTTCAGTTATTATAGATTGAAGCATTCTGAAACAAATATGACACAATCTTACTTGAATGACCTGAAATTAAAGCATATAATTAGTTAGTTACCCAATTGTAGCTAATTACAAAATTCAATTACTAGATCTAAACATCTATCCATTTCTTAAGAAAAAGTTAACATTTTTTAAAAGCCTAAGTGTCCAAATGACATTCACACAAGAATTCACAATACAACATGATTTTTAAATCTCATTGTCATGAATTTATAGGCCAAATGGAAGAAATTTAGTGTTTAATTCCTGTAAATTAATGGGCATTTAAATCATCATGCGAGTGGGATTTTGTGGAACGCGCTGGTTTGGAACATTGCGGTTGCAGTGAATTTAAACCCAATATCGGCAGTAAAAAATACTGCCTGTTCGTATATTTACATAATGATATTTCCGCAACTTGAAATTTTGATTAAAGGCATCCTAAGAAGCAAATTTATATGAAAAAATAAACGACATACCTTGCCTTGTCCCCTACGTGAGATCCGTCCCATTGTCGGCGTTGACGGCATTTGAAGATGATTTTAATTTTACTCCAACAATTAAATTATCCAGCGCTAATTTTAATAAACTTAATAAAATGGCAGTCGAAGCGATTTTTCTTTAGCAACTAAACAGCCCGACAGAGATCGATTTGAATAGGCTGCAGAAAAATTGCATTTTAAACCCGCCCCCCTCTCAAAGGAACCAAAGTCGCCCACACGGGCAGTGGCAGAACTGCAGCGCCACTGAAGGTAAGTTTTGTAACATACCTACTATGATAATATACATTACTGCAATTTCTTTGGCACTCTTTCGTTCAGACACTTGCAATGCGTTCAGTGACATTAAATGAGGTGAGAAAGTAATCTTTCAGAACTCCCCACCGAAAAAACTGACAGTCACCTCAACTGCTGACCTAAGGGTCATCGAGCTAAACATTCTCTCTCTCTCTCTCTCTCTCTCTCTCTCTTACCTGAGTATTGCCAGGACTTTGATGTTACTTTAGTCACCACCATTACTTGTCTCCTTTGATCAAACGATTGATATGGGTCAGGTGGCGTAAGTAAACATTCAGCAACCGACACCAGTAAAGAGGCAGCATTAAGGCTTGGTATCATGGATGTGTCTATATGGCAGATAATGTTATTGTTTTTTTAACCCTTCTTGATCTACATGATGTTATATCTCTTGTTCTCCACTAATCACCAGTTTTTGTTCCCCTATAGTCTGCTTCACAATCAATATGTCGAGATAAATTGACTGATGAGTCATGGGGTCAGGACAGTGAGACACAGGCATGGTTTAGGTTTAGTGTGGGAGGGGGTTGCACTGTGGGTTTCGGGTCAGTGTGGGATAGAGATGTAGGGGGTTTACGGTAGTGTGAGAGAGTTGCACTGTGGGTTTCGGGTCAGTGTGGGATAGAGATGTAGGGGGTTTACGGTAGTGTGGGAGAGAGTTACATTGGGATTTAAGGTCAGCGTAGGAGAGGTTAGGGGGTTAGGGGGTTAATGTCAACGTGGGAGAGAGATGCATTGGGGGTATCGGTTCAGTGTGGAGAGAATAGTAGGTGGTTTTAGGGTCAGCGTGGGAAGGAGATGCACTCCGAGTTTAGCAACAGTGTGAAGAGAGATGCACTGGGGTTTAGGGTCAGTATGGAGTGCAATGCACTGAAGTGGTCGTGAGATCATCATTGCGAGGGTTTTCTGCACTCCTGCATTTATCTGTCCCCTGACCTGACCTGTTCAGGTGTGGCTGCTGTGGATAAGAGTTGATTCATCTCCTTAGCCCTGATGACGCTGTGCAGAGTTAATGCTGCATAAAGACCAACAAGTAGTTATGGCCTCTCTTTTTCACCTTCCTGCAGCTTTTTGCCCCTTCATGCAGCCATGAAAATGTGTTAATGTATAGATGGCACCACATGAGTATCAATTCTGTTTTTAATTGAAATCCGCCTCCAAATAAGCCCTGGCATTCAAGTCATTACATAAGCACATTGAACAGAACAACATAGAAATGGCCATTTGGCCCACAACGTCCATGATGAGAACAATGCCAAATTAAGCTTATTCTCCTCTGCCTATTCATGATTAGGGTTGCCAACTGTCCCATATTAGCTGGTACATCTCGTATTTTGGGTTAAATTGGTTTGTCCCGTACAGGACCACCCTTGTCCCATATTTGACTGCTGCAACTCGGGTCGAGGGGAGTGTTGGGTCAGAGCGCCACATCCGGCCCCGCCTCACCCGTCCCGACATAGTACAGCAGCAGCTTCTCGCCCGTGGCCCCATCGGTCGGCAGCCCGGCCAGCTGTCCGACCTTCGGACCTTCGCTTACCGCCGACACCACCACCCCTCCTTCTCATGGCCGATCATCGGTTCATGAGTTGGTTGGGGTGCCGGACTTTGTGCGCGGGCCAAAACTGCTCAGCTGGCCCGCCGGCTGGGCTTTATGTGCAGTCCAGCACCCAGGCCAACTCATCATTCACCCAGCCATGGCCGAGTCGGTCAACGAATTCCCATCGGGAATTTGGCCCATATTTTGACCTTTTGTCTCTTATTTGGGAGTGAGAAAATTGGCAACCCTATTCATGATCCATATTCCTCCATTCCCTGCATATTCAGGTGCCTATCTACAAGCCTCTTAAATGCCCTTATTGTACTGTATCTGCCTTCACCACTACCCCTCTCACGGCATTCCAGACACCCAATACTCTCTTGCCCCACACATCTCCTTTAATCCTTCCCCCTCTCAGGCCATTGCACACTACATCCTCTGACTCGGCACTATGCAACCTTTGGATTCAGCATTAAATTCAGCTACATTGGAGAGTCAGCACTTCCAGCATTTCTATTTCCGGTTTATGCCCTTTACAATAGTTCCCTTCTGCAAGTTCAAATACTCATTCTGCCTCTCCTACCTCCATCTCCCAAGTTGATTGTTCGGACACTATCCTGACAAAATCTCCATTGAGATGTAACGTTAAAGCCCCTGTCCCACTTAGGAGACCTAAAGAGCAACCTCTGGTGACCTTGCCCACCACCCAAAAAAAGAAATCAAGGTCGAGGTGAACTGCAACCTCCTACCACCTCCCACGCATATGTTGAAAACCTTCCTCGACTAAGAAGAAAACCGGCTTCGACTAGACCTGCGACTAAAAATTTATCGATTTTTAAAACGGCGACCTATTTTTAGTTGAGGCTGGTTTTAATCATGATGAAAAAATAGCAGCGACCTAGATGAAGCCTCGATGATCGCGGAAACCACTTTCGACCATTAGGGAGAGTGACCAAAACCTTCGGTGACCTCATGGGAGCCTTGGGTGGCGGGCAAGATCACCAGAGGTTGCTGTTTAGGTCTCCTAAGTGAGACAACTCTATGGCTCTCTCCGCTGGTGCCGACTGACCTGCGGTTTTACATTTGTCTTTCAGGTTTCCAGCAATTGGAATATTTTGTGCTCCCTTGTTCTCAGAAACATTGCCAAAGGGTCTTCGATGTTTATCTGAGGGTACAGACATCTCATCTGTATATAGCAATACTTCTGTCAGTGCAGGACTTGCCTGGGACTGGGGTCGGGGTTATCAGCAGGTGCAGGCCAACAGTTCTTCCAGTCTTCCCAGCCATTCATCAGGATCAAAGGCTGACCTTCTTCTCAATCACCATTCATCAACAGTATCCCCTTATACCTTCATCTCCTGAACGTCCAGAACTCTGGTCATCTGCAGTTTGAGGCTAGACCTCCAGAGCCCTCCCTGAGTAGAGAATTCCACAATGTTCAGCAACCTCAGTGTCATAGAGCCATACAGCGTGAAAACAGGCCATTCAGCCTAATTACCCCATGCCAACCAAAATGCCCAGTCTACATTAATTTCATCCTCCTGCATTTGGCCCATATCTCTCAAAACCTATCCAATCCTTGTACCTGTCTTAAATGTTTCTTAAACTCACTTCCGGTGGCGCTATGGAGTAGGAGAGACTCGCGCCAACTAGCTCCGTGAAAAAAACCGAAAAAAGGGGGGAAAAGACAGATCCTACCTGCAGAAAACGGCACCGATTGTTTTGCAATAGGCCCGTGACGTCATCAGGCGCGCGACACCGGCAGTATGTCGACTCAGCATACTCCCCCCAAGACAAAAACCGGCAAGACTAAAGAGGTAGGCCCAACTGAAGCCTCGGCCTCAGGTTTAACAGCATCCCGAGAAGACATCTCAAAGAAGAAGAAAAAGACTGAGATGGAAGAATTAAAAACGTTTCTTACGGAGGAACTTAAAAATCTTAGACAGAACTTTAAAGAGGAGCTGACATCTTTTAAAAAAGAAATTAAAGACGATGTTACAGAGATTGTACACGAAGTCCTTGAAGACTGGAAATTAGATATGGAAAGAAATTTGACTCAAAATGTTGAAGAAGTAAATGAAAAACTGAATATGATGGAATTCAGATTTGATTCTAAACTTGAACCTATCTTCCAGACATTAAACCAACACCACAAGATTGTAAAAAAACTTGAGGAACTTGCTGAGACAAGCACCGCAACTACAAAACAACTCATCACTGAGAACCAACGCCTATCAAAGTTATTGCGTAAAATAACCGAAAAATGTACAGACTTGAAGGGACGACAGAGGCGTCAGAACTTAAGAATCGTGGGCATCCAGGAAGGAAAAGAGGGGACTCATGACCCCCGTGAATTTGCTGCAGATGTACCGAAAACAATTTTGAACCTGGACCAGGCGTCATTACTTGCCCGAGCGCACAGAGTGCCGAGACGTCCCCCAAAGGTGGACGACCCTCCAAGAATAATGATAGTAAAGGTCCAATATGACCATGTATTGGATGACATGATGAGGAAAATTGTCAAAAGCAGAAATCTTGTATATGAAGGAGACAAGATTAACGTATTCAGAGATTATCCTGTGGAAGTTGCTAAGAAAAGAGCGTTGTTCACAGAAACAAGAAGAATACTGAAGAACATAAAGAATTTGAGATATGGACTGTTATACCCCGCAACACTAAGAGTTAGTTACGAAAATAAGGAACACTTCTTCATCAAGCACACAGAAGCATTTGAATTTGCCAAGAACATCGAGGACAAGATCGAAGTTTGAAAAATATTCAACACTCAACACCTACCTGGATACTGCTATCTCGCAGAGAAGATATGGAACTCTAAACTCTAAATTTTAAACTATTATATTTAAGAGTTGCCTAAAATTCGCAATAAGATTTGGGTAAATATCCTGCAACGGATATATAATACTTACATTTTAGTACTAACTTCTAACAACTTCTAACAACTATTAATAATCATGAATACTAACTAACACTAATTATTGATAATTAGATTATTTAGATTATTTAAGAATTAACTAAAAGTATGAAACATAAGTAAAGTGTGATTCAGATATTTTACAATGAAAAATGTATGGTGGCTCTCTCTCTGATGTTTTTGTTTTTGATTATTCTTTTATAAATGTTTATATTATACAAAACTAACATTTCAATTTGAGACTACTAATTATATCATTAATGGAATATTATCATTATTTCTTTCCCCCCCACAAATTGTTTGCATCGAATTGGTTAATGATGGAAAAGGAAGACTGTCTACCTTTTGAAATAGGTCCGATCATACTGAAAAACTAATAGCTTATATTTATAACACCCTACTAAACAACGAGGTACCACCGACCGAACCATATAGATACAAATGGGAAAATGAAATAGGTCACCCTATAACGAAAGATATGTGGGACGAAAGTTTACAACAAATACATCAATGTTCATTAAATGCCAGACATACTTTAATACAATTCAAGGTCTTACATAGACTACACTACTCTAAAATAAAACTAAATAGAATCTTCCCACAAATCTCTCCTATTTGTGATAATTGTCTACCCATAGAGGCTAATTTAACACATACATTTGCAAACTGTATAAAACTTAAACATTTCTGGACTGATATTTTTGAAATAACTTCAGAAGTTATTAATACAAAACTGGACCCAAACACAAAATTAATAATACTTGGAATATCAGAACAAAGTTTAACACTCACAACAAACCAAAGAAATTTCCTCGACTACAGTATAATAATCGGGAAAAAATTAATATTAAAATTTTGGAAAGGCCCTACAACCCCCACAATTAATATGTGGATTACGGAAATGTCGGAGACCCTATACTGAGAAAGAATTAGACTTGTCTTAATGGACAAACAAGATATTTTCGATAAAATCTGGGCTCCATTCATTAACTATCTGAAGGGATAGATTGGCACAGCACAGCACACAACTGAAACCTGAACTCAGGATCAGATGAAAAGCTATACTTTATAATCTACGAACCTATCTCCACTGACGTATTACAGGTAACCCATTCCACCTCCTATGTTTTTCTGTTTTTTTTTTATTTGTAACTTTCTACCCTCTCTTTCTCTCTCTTTCTATAAAAAATAAAAACACTAGAAGCAGAAGTAATTGATAATTGAACATTTTAATAATGTATGACTGATGTATATGAAAAGTCTTTATCTATAATATGTAACTATACTTTATAATATGTCTACTTCTAATAAAAATATATTTTAAAAAAATAAATAAATAAAAATGTTTCTTAAACTCTGCGTGAAAAAAAACCCTCCTCTTCTCAGCTCTAAATGGCCTGACCTTTGTTCTCTGAAAGAGTCCACAATCAGGGAAAGCATCTGCTGTGTGATTAATCTCAGAGCTCTTGAGCATGACACAAGTCTATAATTGTCTGATTGAGAGGCAGGTGCTGCCATACGAATTCCACATTATTTTTAATATCACCCTGCATCATCTTTAAAGGGCAGATGCAAGACATCCATATTGCGACCTGAACAAGTGGCATTCAGGGAGCATTCGCGATGGTTTATGACATTTGCGTCCAGGAGGGGGTTTGACTACTTTGGCAGTGACAGGCACTTTGTCATTTGATTGTGAGGTCCAAGTGCATGCTCTCTGGCTTGTATGTTTTGACTCTGAATATTGCACAGCACAAATCAAACGTCGTTTCCTTCAACTGTGCTCCTCCATCCATCTCACTAAGGCAGACACAATCAGTAATAGATGACACAAAAACGCAACCACTTCTATCAGCGCTGGGTGACAATGTAGACTGATGGCACCAACCTTTAAGAACATAATCTTGCTACTAAGTGAGATGGAGCAATTGGTACTTGCACTTGATGTCTGCTTTACTCATACCAGGTGTGTGTTGGCAGGTCATTTAATATAGTCAACGTGCAAAGTGTCGAGGCTGACAAGATTGGTAAAAACATCAGACAACGATGGATACCTACTATGAATGGAACATGAAAAGGCATCTGGGAACATATGCGTCACAGGGATAAACTAAAGGATCGACCTGTAAAGCCAAAGAAATGCATTTCTAAACGGTGCAAGATAGAAACAAGGCTTTAGTCATGCTATGAAAACTGGAAGAAATGAAAACAAACAAAAAAATGTTCGGATAATAATGCAGTTACCTAATTTCATAGGTAGGATGAGCAATTGAATAATTGAGGGGTTTAATGATCTGAACAGAAAACCTATTTGAAGATCACAGATGTAATTTGAAGATGTTTTTCATTATGTGTCTGCTGTTTTGTTTTTGCAATCATTTTCAAGCCACTTGATTTTGAACATTATTTATTGACAGTATGAAGCTCAAAGTGGGCTCAGTTGGGACTGTGATTCTCGGAGGTTTTTGTCAGTCTCCCTACCTGCCTCCACTACCTGCAACCTCCGGCAACCACCTGCAACCTCCGGGAACCGCACGGAAACCTTGGGTGGGGCGCAAAGTCTCCAGAGGTTTCCGTTCAGGTTTCTTAAGTGGGACAGGGGCATTACTCAACTGATCATGCAGCATCTCTGGAGAAAAAGGATGGGTGACATTTTGGGTCAGAACCCTTCTTCAGACTCTGTTTCAGTTGTCTGCAGAACCCTGAAACTGTTTTAGAGTTGAAGGGTTTTTATTTGGAAATTAGAAAAATTGAGGGATGATCTTCAAGAGGCATAACAGGGTTGATATTGAGATGATTGCACCAATGGGGAAGTATCAACAAAAGGGGACATGTTTTCATAAGAAGGAGGCTGTCACGGAATACAGAAATGCTGCGGAAATTCTTCTTGCAGAGGGCGATGAACATTTGGAATTCTCTGCTCTGGATGGTGGTGGAGATTAGATCATTGAAGGTTTAAAGTGGTGGATACATATTTTTAAAGATTGGGGATTTGCATCTGCATTTCCTTCCTACATATCACTCCTATCCATAATAATTCCACTTGCCTGCGTTAAGCCCATATCTCTCAAGTCCGGCTCATTCAAGAACTGGAATGCTGGAATGCCTCTTAAATGCTGTTACTGTCCTGCCTCCGCCACATCCTCTGGCAGTTCATTCCAGATATCAACTGTGCTTGATGTAAAAGATTTACCCCTCAAATCCCCTTTAAACCTCCTCTCTCTGTTTAAACGTGTCCTCTAGGTCTAGGCACACTTAGCATGGAAATCAGACACTTGCGATCTACCCTATCTATGCCTCTAACCTCTAATAATGTTATAATCCAAAATATGCCCTATCATTCTCCTTCCCTTCAGGGAATATAGACCTAGTCTATCCAATTTATCCTGATAACTCAAGCCCTCAAATCCAGTTAACTTCCTGTTGAATCTTCTTTGCACCATTTCTAGCATTAACTCACAATTCTTATAGTACAGAGACTAGATTTGTTGATTCGTTGAGTACACAAGATAGACGCAGGCATGAAGACCTAAATATCATCCCTTTGCGAGATAATAGACAATAGGTGCAGGAGTAGGCCATTTGGCCATTCGAGCCAGCACCGCCATTCAATGTGATCATGGCTGATCATCCACAATCAGTACCCCATTCCTGCCTTCTCCCCATATCCCCTGACTCCGTTATTTTTAAGCCCTATCTAGCTCTCTCTTGAAAGCATCCAGAGAACCTGCCTCCACCGCTCCCTGAGGCAGAAAATCCCACAGACTCACCACACTCTGTGAGAAAAAGTGTTTCCTCGTCTCCGTTCTAAATGGCTTACTCCTTATTCTTAAACTGTGGTCCCTGGTTCTGGACCAGATCTTATAATATCAATAAGTAGATGACAAACTTTAATCATTTTCAGTAAGAAATGCAGTAAGTTGGACAAACATTCAGTTTTCAAACAGCTATTCAAACAACATTGCACCAGGAACAGCCTGCTGCACGCAGAACCTCTGTCATTTTTTTTATCATATAAACTAGTAACCAACAATTAGCATGTTGTGTTTAATGCTATCCAGGCTGTAGGCATTAGTCATGCTATGAAAACTGGAAGAAATGAAAACAAACAACAAAATGTTCGGATAATAATGCAGTTACCTAATTTCATAGGTAGGATGAGCAATTGAATAATTGAGGGGTTTAATGATCTGAACAGAAAACCTATTTGAAGATCACAGATGTAATTTGAAGATGTTTTTCATTATGTGTCTGCTGTTTTGTTTTTGCAATCATTTTCAAGCCACTTGATTTTGAACATTATTTATTGACAGTATGAAGCTCAAAGTGGGGTTGAGACCAGTTAATATCATCGAGGCTATGCTTGGTAACAAAATACAAAAATTACATCTGTTATAACTATCTCAAGGGGGTGGATGACATCACCTTCCTCCACCATTGCTGCTCTGTGACCCACCTCAGTTGGGACTGTGATTTCACTTTTGCCTTTCACAGATAAGCAGTACAATGTTTGACTGAAACATACAGCATGGAATCACACCCTTTGGCCCATCAAGTCCCTACCGATGATTGATCACCCATTCACACGAGTTCTAACCTATTTTTGCACCCATTCCCTACACACGGGGCAATTTAGAGGCAAATTAACCTTTGAGATATGGGAGAAAACCTGGGTACTTAGAAAAAACCCATGCTGTCACAGGGAGAACATGCAAACTCCACACAGGCAGTGCCTGAGGTCAGGATTGAACAGGGTTTCTGATGTTGTGAGGCATCTGGAGCTTTGTGTGCAGTTTTGGTCCCCTAATTTGAGGAAGGACATTTTTGCTATTGAGGGAGTGCAGCATAAGTTTACAAGGTTAATTCCCGGGATGGCGGGACTGTCATATGCTGAGAGAATGCAGCGGCTGAGCTTGTATACTCTGGAATTTAGAAGGATGAGAGGGATCCTTATTGAAACATATAAGATTATTAAGGGTTTGGACACGCTAGAGGCAGGAAACATGTTCCCGATGTTGGGGGAGTCCAGAACCAAGGGCCACAGTTTAAGAATAAGGGGTATGCCATTTAGAACGGAGATGAGGAAACACTTTTTCACACAGAGAGTTGTGAGTCTGTGGAATTCTCTACCTCAGAGGGCGGTGGAGGCCGGTTCTCTGGATACTTTCAAGAGAGAGCTGGATAGGCCTCTTAAAGATAGCAGAGTCAGGGGATATGAGGCGAAGGCAGGAACGGGGTACTGATTGTGGATGATCAGCCATGATTACATCGAATGGCTGTGCTGGCTCGAAGGGCCGAATGACCTACTCCTGCACCTGTTGTCTATTATCTATTGTCTTTTGAGACAGAGTTCTACCAGATGTGTCACAGAGCTGTCCCTACCCCTGTCCCCACACTTCTTGAAATGGTGTCTTCTCCAGATCACTAATGTTAGCTTCCAGAATTTTAGACGGCCACATTCTTGCATTGTCACCAACACTCACACTCTTCTTAATTGTGTAATTTGGAGAACAGGTACATGAAAAGCAACAAGCCAACAGAGGCTGATGACTGTTTCTCATGATCCTCTCCACTGGATCTACGCTTCCACATATTCTGTAATTAAATACTGCACTAACATTATTGATCTTACCCACCTCCTCGGTTTCCTTCTGCAAACCTTACACACAAATCATAGCGCACAGTTGGCGATTTCTGTTGCCAGACTCCCGACTTTTGCTCTCTATATATATATATCGTCACAGAGATATGTGTTGATCTAGCCTGGAGTCTGCAAACCCTCCCTTTCCTCATGTTTAAAAACATGGCTCGCCAACAATGAAATGGGGGTGCACTGGGAAGAGAATGAACACTGCAGCAAGAACAAAGGGTCTCGACCCGAAACGTCACCCATTCCTTCTCCCCAGAGGTGCTGCCTGTCCGGCTGAGTTACTCCAGCATTTTGTGTCTACCTTTGCTTTAAACCAGCATCTGCAGTTATTTCCTACACATTGCAGCAAGAACTGCAGGCATTAATTTCCAGCCTGAAAACAAGAGCAGGAAGAAGGGTTTGAGTGAAGAGATTCCCAAATTAGACAAACTTGGATTGTTTTCTCTGGAGCGTTAGAGGGGAGAGCTGATAAAAGTAGATAAAATTATGAGAGGCGTAGATAGCATAGACCATCAGAACCTTTATGCCAGGATGGAAATATCAAAGACTGTAGGAAGTATTGCCCTTGTCCCACTTAGGAAACCTGAACGGAAACCTCTGGAGACTTTGCGCCCCACCCAAGGTTTCCGTGTGGTTCCTGGAGGTTGCAGGTGGTAGCCAGAGGTTGCAGGTAGTGGAAGCAGGTAGGGAGACTGACAAAAACCCTTGGGAACCTCCGGGAACCGCACAGAAACCTTGGGTGGAGCGCAAAGTCTCCAGAGGTTTCCGTTCAGGTTTCCTAAGTGGGACAGGGGCATAACTTTAATGTGAGAGGGAATGGAGGGGAGATGGGTGGGGAAAACAGTTTAAAGGAGATGTAGAGGGCATTTTATTTTGCACGTTGTGGTGGGTGCCTGGAACATGCTGCCATGGGTGATGGGGGAAGCAGATAACATAGTGACATTTATAGTGGATCATACAGGAAATGGAGGGATACAGATCACGTGCAGGGAGAGGATATTCATTAATCTCGGCATCACGTTTAGCACAGACATTTAGGGTCTCTTCCAATCCTGTACTTTTCTATGTTCTATATAAATGCAGAAAGAGTAGAATTGTAAGAACTCTGAATGGAGAATTGTTTTAAATGGGATGAATGTAGGATTAGTGTCAATGTGTGGCTGATGTTCAGTGTGGATGCATTGGGCTGAATATCTCACTTCTGTGCTGTCGCACTCCATGATGCGATCAGATAGAGTGAAGATCTATGTGTGATTGACAAATAGGATGCATTCTGGTCAGGATCAGAACTTGGATATCAATTCTGTGAAGCATGTGGGGATGTGTTGCGGTGCTGAAAGAACTCTACAAAGGCAGCTTGTTGTGAGTTATACTGGAAGGATTTGCTCAACTGATAAAGCTGAGTTTTAAATGTCTTGCCACATCTGAATTTATTTTGAAATCTCATAATTTAGCCCCTAAAGCTGTTGCAGTTCCTTAACATATTATCTTTTTGTAATTTTCCAAAAGGTTCATTTCAATTTCTACACTTCCCACAGCTGTTTTGAATTGTAAATATAAAATTATGAATGCAGTCAAACATCCTCAGGCAGCAGGGACTTTGAAAGCAGCCTTATAGGTTATATTTCCTCTTCTGACTGGAAATGAACATGTTCCTGAAATGAATGTCTTTTAAAAAGATTGGGAATCCAGTGTTGCTATCAGTCTGTGCAAACAGTGGAAACCCAGTGTTGCTATCACTTGATTGATTGATTGGTTGATTGATTGATTGATTGATTGATTGATTGATTGATTGATTGATTGATTGATTGATTGATTGATTGATTGATTGATTGGTTGATTGATTGATTGATTGATTGACTCTGTGCAAACACTGGGAACCCAGTGTTACTATCACTGTATAAACAGTGGAACTCAGTGAGTGTTGCCATCACTGTGGGAACTGTGGGAACCCAGGGTTGCTCCCTCTCTCTCTCTCTCTCCGTGTGGACAGCATCAACCCAGTGCTGTCTATATGAGCAGTAGGAACCCAATGTCGTTCTCACTCTGTGTGGGTAGCAGGGACCCAGTGTTGTTGGCTCTTTGTACGAGCAGTGGGAATGCATGTTGCTCCCATGCTGTGCCAGCAGTAGCAACCTAATGCTACTGTGCAAACAGTGGAAACCCAGCGTTGTTCCCACTGTGCAAACAGTAGGGATCCAGTGGATGTCCCACTCCATTTGGGAAGTGGGATTCCAGTGCTGGTTCCAGTTCTAATGGCGAGTATTACCTGTTCTCTTAATTAGGATGAAAATAGGGCTACAACATTTGAGAAGCTACAGGTGGTTACATGGGCCACGGTTCTTATGATCGAGAAAGCTGGAGAGATGATGTCGGGTGAGAAACGGGTAAGAGGAAGAATGAGAGCAAAGTGGTCGGCCACTGCCATTGTGAACAGCAGGCAGTCTGCAGGACAGTGATTGCAGCACGCATCATGGTCCAGGTAGTTTCCTGGCCTCACCTGTGAAGGTGTGCGGCTGGTGTAATGTGAACAAACTGCCTGCTCACAAAGAAAATCCAATGTAAAGCAATGGCTTTTGATGTTGATGCTGCTTGGGAGTGAAGGATGGGGATGGAGTTAATGGTGGCCAGAGGTGCCAGTGTTGTTGGCCTGGGAAAGTTGACCACCCTCTTTGAGATGTTGGGATGCTGGTTGATAAATTGCTGTGTTAAACTGATCAAGCAGTGGGGCATCACTCTTCAATGAGCTCAAGCTTTCTGTGCTCAATTAGAACGAGAGAATGTCGATATACCTTCTCCGGCCCCATAGCCCCCTGTGTCATTATAATCTCAGTTACTGAGGCTAATGACATCTTCATGAGAGTGAACCTTTGGAGAACATCTGGGTTTCGCTCTTAAGACCCACACAGGACCACTTCAACCTCTCATTACTAAGTTCCAAGATTCCCACCTACTATAAAAGGACACCACTAATACTGGTGTTCAAAAAGAGCAATATGACATGCTGCAACATCTAATCGGTGGCACTAACATCTGTGGTGATGAAGTGCTTTGATTGGCCGGTGATGTCACATCAACTCCTGACTCAGTAAGGACCTAAACCCACCACTACCTGCCTACTGCCACAATAGATCATCAGGGATTGAGATTTCTCGTACTCTCCACTCTGCACTGGACTATTTGGACAATAAGAACACATATGTTAGGTTCACAAAACATGTGTACCTTCGATTTTCCTGCATCTGCAGTTCCTTCTTGAACACATATGTTAGGTTGTTGTACAATGACTACTGTTCAGCATTCAACACCAACATTCCCACCAATCCTATTGTCAAACTCAGAGAATTGGGTCTCTGTTCATTCCCATGCAATTGGATTCTCAATTTCCTCATCAGCAGACCACAGTCAGAGCAAATTGGCAACAACGCTTCCTCCTCAATAACCATCAACATGAGAACATCTCAGAGCTGTGTGCTCAGACCTCTGGCCTAATAGCTCTATACCCATGGTTGTATAGATAGATGCTGCCCCAATGCCATCTATAAAGTCACCACCGCCATTGTTGGATGAATAACGGGCAATGATGAGTCGGAGTACAGGAGGGAAATGAAAAATCTGATGGAATGGTGCCAGATTGGTGCATGTAACAATAAATGTAACTTGAACTTGAACAATAACCTTGCTCTCAACGTTAGCAAAACTAAGGAGCTGATTGTTGATTCAACCCCTCTTCATTGACGGAACAGTGGTGTAAAAAGTGAACAACTTCAAGTTCTTGGGTGTGCATATCTCTGAAGCACACACCCAGATCCAGCTAATCAATCCAATCACAAAGAAAGCTCATCAATGCCTCAACGTCATCAGAAGATTATGGAGATTCAGTTTGTTGATGAATACTCCATCGACCTTCTCTAGTAGAGACCATAATGACTAGTTGCATGACAGCCTGGTTTAGCAACCTAGATGCCCACAAACAAAGGATACCACAGAGAGTGGTGGACATTGCGTAGTCCATCCCAGGGACTGATCTCCCCGCCATCAAAGGGATCTACAGGAGGCACTGCCTCAAAAAGACAGCTAGAATCATCAAAGATCAAACTATGCTGGCCACGCTCTCATTTCATTACTATCATCAACAGTAAGGTACAGTACACTGAAAACTGGGAGCACAAAGGTTACAGGATAGTTTCTTCCCAGCTACCATCAGGCTCTTGAACACTACATAACACTAACCTGAACAATTCTATGGACTCTGTTGTTGATTGCACTGTAGACTTCAGATTTGCACTATTAAGGTGACCTAGTATTATGGTAATTATCTTATTCGATTATTGATTATTATATACTTATCTGTGTGTTTATAGGCTTGTTATGTGACAGCAGGATATTCATTTTTCTGTGGCCAGTATATTTGAGGATTAAACACTCTTGACTTGATCGTGCAAGTCTTTATTCTATTAATACCTTTCCTAAGGTAAAAATCCCTGAATCCCTCACCCATTAATCTCCAGCCTACAAGTCCTAGATCTCTGCTCCTGTCCCCTATTTCCCAGCTCTCCCATTACAGCTCAACTAGCCAATCTTGGCCTGACCTGGAATTCCCCAATCTCACACAGACTGATTTGCTCCAATCTCCAATGCCCTCCCGACCACCAGCTCCTTGTCACTAAGGCATAGAAAGCTTCAGACCAGGGTTAGTAAATGCGATGCATAGATGGGTAGTTGATGGTTGGAATGTCTTTAGTCAGAGGGTAGGGTAGGCTTCGGTAAAAATTGTAAATTGTCCGTAGTATGTAGGATAGTGTTAATGTGTGGGGATCGCTGGTCGGCATGGGCTTGGTGGGCTGAATGGCCACATAGAACTGAATGGCCACAGAGAACAAATAGAACTCATTGCCACAGTGCTATAGAAGCCAAGTCAGTGAATATTTTTAAGGCAAATATAGACAGATTCTTGATTAGAACGGGTGACAAGTGTTATGGGGATAAGGCAGGAAAATGGGATTAGGGGCAGAGATCAGACATGATTGAATGGCGGAGTGGATCATGGCCGAATGGCCTCATTCTACCTGTATAACTT
Organism: Amblyraja radiata; assembly: GCF_010909765.2. Classification (NCBI taxonomy): domain Eukaryota; kingdom Metazoa; phylum Chordata; class Chondrichthyes; order Rajiformes; family Rajidae; genus Amblyraja; species Amblyraja radiata. Next base: position 100,511,013 of record NC_045960.1, read on the forward strand.
GTCAACTTCTGACGGTAGGGCCTTTTTCTGTGCTGTTCGACTATGATTCTCCAATGATTAAACATTTCAAACACATGTAAACTGTTTCCATTATGAACAAACTTAAACTATTACACTCAGATGCTCCCTTCCATTACACTTCGTTGCACGGGGTCTGTGCATTGTTCATTGATTGCTCTGCTTGCTCTCTGATCCTAAAAATGTAATATTAGTTTTATGTAAGTGGATTGTAAGTAGCCTAAAAATTGAGTCACATTGCATCCTATTTCATCTGCTATAACTTTGCTCAGCACATTGAACAATGATTAGATTGTAAAGAGATGAAACCGGCTGCAATGTGAATTGAATTGTCTTATGCTTGTTGTACAAGTGTAATAAAAGTATGGAGCAACGTCAATCCTGGCCTGATTGGACCATGTAGATGTATGAATGCACAATATGTAGCTGAATCAGACCAACAGGAAGAGCCATTGCCTATTCCTTTTTGTCACCAATCCATTCTATTCAAGGGATCCTTGACTATTATTATGCTCATTGGGACAATGATTGGTACAGTGTCTAGACATGACTGGGTACCTACTACTCACAGAGAGACAGACAGAGATAATATCCCATTTTTACTTACTATTACAAACTGATTAGCACCGTTGACATCTCCTCAAGACATGTTTTGGTCCTTTACCTGTCCTATTATGGCGTCATTACACAGTTTAGAGATACAGCGTGGAAACAGGCCATTCAACCCACCAAGTCCACACCGACCAGCGATCCCCGCACATTAACACTATCCTACATACTACAGACAATTTACAATTTTTATCCAAGCCAATTAACCTACACACCTGTACGTCTTTGGAGTGTGGGAAGAAACCGGAGCACCCGGGAAAAGCCCATGCGGCCACGGGGAGAATGTACAAACACTGTACAGACAGCACCCATTGTCAGGATCGAACCTGGGTCTCTGGTGATGTAAGGCAGCAACTCTACCGCCATGCCACCGTGCTGTCCAGTATTCATTTGAAGTGTTTTAACTTCCCTGGTGTCCAGTAACTCATCTCCTCTGCACCTTGGCAACTGAGAATGACATCTGTGCTTTCTCGTTTGAAGCGATTCTGTGGTTGGAGTAAACCTTCGCCCAGCTTTGCAAGAGCTTTCTGCTGTGTTTGGAGTCAATGAGCATTTCCTATTAAGAAGTGCCAATCACGTTCACACTTACCTGTGACTGTTTGCCATTGAATTGAACAGCATTGTTTGCTGCTGACTGTCTGCATGAAAGTCAAGACCCAGGATCAAAGAAATACACACCACAGAAACAGGTTATTTGACACAACCTACCCATGCTAACCAAGGCACAAGTCTGAACTAATCCTATTTGCCTGTGTTTGGCTCATATCCCTCTCAACCTTTCCTATCCCCAGGCCTGTCCAAATATATTTTGAACATTGTAATTGTACACACCTCCACCACTTCTTCTGGGAGGTCTTCCATAATCCCACACCCTCTGCTTTAAGCAATGATTGAATGATTAATTGATACTTTGTAGCGGCCTGGACGAGGTCAGGACCGCCACAACTTAATTTGCGCATGTGACATGTCATAGTGAAATTCTTTGTTTTGCATAGAATACACAAAGTATGCAAAGAATCTGATGGCTCAGTTGATGCAGATCCCAATCGTATTGCAATTCCAGACCACATGCACCAGTGCTGTCAAACGTCCTCCTTTACTTCATTTTAAAGAATTCTGTCATCTCTCTTTCTCTTGCCGGCAGCCGGCAGCCTGAAGCAGCGGTCTGCAGAACTCCAGCTGGTGCGGCGTCTACAGCCCGGGATCTCACGTTGGGGACCCGGGTGGAAGAAGCTTCCACCGCCGGCCTGCGGCCATCTTCTACCGCGGGCGTGGTATGGACTTAACATCACCCCAGGAGGGGAGCTTCGACCGCCGGCCCTGCAGACTGTGGTGCTTCCGGCTGCGGCACGGCAGGTACTTTAAAACTTTGACCGCCGGCCTGCGGCCTACACCAGCCTGAAGCCGCGGTCTCTGGTTGGGAAGAGCCGATCCTGGACTCACCTTGACTTTGACTTTGTCCCTTACCATCTGGACGCCCGCAGCAACGGCTGTGGAGGGTGGTGGTCCCGACCACGGGGGAAAATGGAGGAGGACTGGCCAAGCTCTGTGCCTTCCACCACAGTGATGAATGCTGTGGTGGATGTTTGTGTAAAATTTTAATGTGGTTGTGTTCTTTATTATTGTACCGCTGCTGGCAACCCAAATACCACCGACCTTGGTTGTGTGGCAAATAAATTATTTCTAATTTCTAATTCTTCTTCTTTCTTACACAAGAAGCTCCCCAATGTATTTTTTGATAAGTAAAAGCATTGAGCTGATATTATCTTTGACTCTCCCATTTTCTATCTTCCACAATGCCTCAACTTTCATAAGAGAACTGCACAACTATGCAAAAGGAGGTTCTGACTGCTTGAGATAATTTACTGCATTTCAATTCTATCACTCGGAGAACGAACGACAGGACTTAGTCGTTCAATGTAGATCATTAGTCATTGAGATTGGATGCCATTGTATGTCGAAGCTGTGAGACTAAATACATCTTGCTATCTGGTCCTCACAAAATATCCGGTGATAGACATCACATTGCAAAACAACAATTGATTGAGTGATCTAGAAACTACTTTATTTCCAAATCAATAATTCAGCTGTTGATAATATAAGTAATGTAATGTATTTTTGGTAATTCATCCAAATCCAGCAGGGAAAGCACAGCCTGGCCACCAGATGAACATTCATCTTTGAGGTTGGATGAAGCTATAGGACGATAGGATGAAGATATGAACCAACTCTTGGTCACATAGTGGCATCAAAATGCCAAATCAAATAAATTAATTGTGAGGCATAAATTTATTTGTTTATGGTCCTTCAAAAAAATCTTGCTGAAATCACACAACCCACATCACTAAAACCCGACATTGCTGAAATACTAATGTTGTTTCTACCATGTGACCTTATTCCCCAATCTAGGAGTGGAGCCAGCAGTCAGATACAAATATTCAAGTTTTAATGATCAACATAATCTCAGCGAGGTGACTATCCAAATGATATAGCATCCGTAGCTGAATGGATAGCAAACTGGCTCCATGGAAGGAAGCAGAGGGTGATGGTGGAAGGTTGCTTCTCAGACTGGATGCCTGTGACTTGTGGTGTGCCTCAGGGTTCGGTGCTGGGCCCGTTACTGTTTGTCATCTACATCAATGATTTGGGTGAGAACATACAGGGCAAGATTAGCAAGTTTGCTGATGGTACAAAGTTAGTGGTTTTGCAGATAGTGAAGATGGTTGTGAAAGATTGCAGCAGGATCTGGATCCGTGGCCAGGTGGGCGGAGGAATGGTTGATGGTATTTAATACAGAGAGGTGTTGCATTTTGGGATGTCGAACAAGGGCAGGACCTACACAATAAATGGTAGGCCTCTGGGTAGTGTTGTGGAGCAGAGGGATCTAGGAGTACAGGTGAATGGTTCCTTGAAGGTTGAGTCGCAGGTAGATAAGGTGGTCAAAAAGCTTTTGGCACTTTGGCATTCATCAGTCAGAGTACTGAGTATAGAAGTTGGGAGGTCATGTGGCAGTTGTACAAGATGTTGATGAGACCGCATTTATAATATTGTGTTCAGTTCTGGGAACCATGTTACAGGAAAAATATTGTCAAGCTTGAAAGGGTTCAGAAAAGTTTAACGAGTCTGTTGCTAGGACTAGAGGGTGTGAGCTATAGGGAGAGGTTGAGGAGGCTGGGGCTCTATTCCATGGAGCACAGGAGGATGAGGGGAGATCTTATACTGGTATACAAAATCATGAGAGGAATAGATTGGGTAGATGCACAGTCTGTTGCCCACAGTAGGGGAATCGAGGACCAGCGGGCATAGGTTCAAGGTGAAGGGGAAAAGATTTAATTGGAATCCGAGGGGTAAAGGGGCTGTCCCACTGTACAAGCTAGTTCAAGAGCTCTCCCGAGTTTAAAAAAAATCAAACTCGTGGTAAGAACGTAGAATGTACGTAGCGGGTACGTCGGAGCTCGGGACGTGTCTTAGCGGCTTGTAACGCTAACGGCAGGTACTTGGGAAATGCGGTAAGCTCGTGAAGATTTTTCAACATGTTGAAAATTGTCCACGAGCGCCCCGAGTACCTGAGTTGGAATCAGGGGAAACTCAGGAGAACTCTTGAATTAGCTCGTAGAGTGGGACAGCCCCACTTGTTCACACAAAGAGCGATTGGTGTATGGAACAAGCTGCCAGAAGAGGTATTTGAGGCCGGGACTATCCCATCGTTTAAGAAACAGTTAGACAGGTACATGGCTAGGAGAGGTTTGGAGGGATATGGACCAAGCGCTGGCAAGTGGGACTAGTGTAGCTGGGACATTGTTGGCTGGTGTGGGCAAGTTGGGCAGAAGGGCCTGTTGCCACACTGTATCACTCTGACTTTATGACTCTAGTATTAGAAATCTAACATCCATGCATGTTGTCTCCCCATCTATATAATGGAAAGAAAGAAAAATGAATTCAAATGAATGGCCTACATATCAAAGTTGGCTGGAGTGTGAATAATCAGAGGCGACAGAGTTAGTCCTTGAAGAGAATGGGGCTTCTCAGAATGTGGCAATAAGACATTCAAATCAGCCACTTTATTAAAGACGATGTGGATTTTCTTCAGTGTTGTTGGATCTAGGCAGGTGAAGTGCATTCCAGCAGCCACGGAACTCGGTATCAAAACATGGAGGGGACCGGGGGACAGGGGGGATACCATTTTTTGGTGGCCATGCGTGCATGCGCTCACTCACACACACATGCGCGAGGCTTCGGAGGCACAATCCAGCGCTAAATGCAGTTTAACTCTGCCTGTCTCACCGGATTAACCTACAGCCCTGCCTGGACTGACGGGATACCGGCGCTGCTTCTCCGCGCTGGCCATATTTCCCGCAAGCCCAGGTAGGTTCACCTGGCGGGACAGGCAGAGTTGAGCTGGGTTTAGCGCTGCTTGTCTGCGTTGGCTGCGGGCCTGGGGGTATCTATCCCGATCCGGAGACCCGGCCGGGATAGATCCTGGCTGCGGATGAGGCGCAGGTCTGTGCACGTCTCCCTCCTCCAATCACCACACTCTATCCTCAGTCCCACCCCCCGCCCCCATTGCCTGCTCATGTCCTGCCCCCATTGCCTGCTGACCGACGTCTCTCTCGTCCAATCGGCGTCCTCGATCAGCAGTCCCACCTACACTGTCTCGAGGAACGCGGAGATTTTAAAATCCGGATGACAAAAACTTGGGGGGGATGTCCCCCACCTCTCAAAACATGGGGGGGACGTGTCCCCTCTGGCCCCCCCGGGTTTTCCACCCCTGTATTCTAGCATGTTCCTGTTTGAGGGGTGCAGATAACAGGGAGGCTTTGGGGAGTGGGGAGGGGAAAGCACTTGCTGCAGGTTGCTCTGGGGTGCTCCTGATACCTTAGTATTTACGCAGCTGCCACTGTTAAAGTTGTGGCCTGTGTTGATCCACGGGATGTTGACTGTGTGGACTTTGGTACTGCAAATCAGTGTAGACTTTAGACATACAGGGTGGAAACAGGCCCTTTGGCCGACCGAGTCCGCGCTGACAAGCGATCACTTTGTACACACTATCCTACACACTAGGGACAATTTACAATTTTTACCAAAGCCAATTAACCTACAAACCTGTACGTCTTTGGAGTGTGAGAGGAAACCGTAGCACCCGGAGAAAACACACGTGGTCACAGGAAGAACGTACAAACTCTGTACAGACAGCACCCATAGTCAGGATCAAAACCAGATCTGAGGCGCTGAAAGGCAGCAACTCTACCGCTGCACCACAGGGCCGCCCAAAGTATTTGCATCACAGGCACAGATAGTTGGACCTCTTTGTTGATGATCATCCACTTTCAAAATAGATGTGGCTCACCGTTTTGGCCTCGATCTGAATATTCTCCATATTTTGATGGTTGGCATGAAATGACTCATTATCTGGAGTCTTTTGGATTGCAGCTGAATTCTTCATCATCAGAATACTTTCCCACCTTATGACAGAAAGAAAATTAATTTTGGAAGCCATGTAGTGGATTGGTAACTAGGGCAGTGCCCCGTGGAGCTCCCGTGGTGATAAGCAAGTGCTGAGGTGATTGGGCGCAACAGGATATTTCTTCCTTTTATTTATGACTCCAGCCAACCATGGGTTTCCACGTGATGCTAATTGACCTCAGTTGCCTTGGTAGTAACTGGTGCCACACATTGTCCAACGCTGCCTCGATATCACATCAAGGCCATCTCTCTAGACATCTAGGAACAAATTATATCGCCAACACTTGATCCAAAACTGGAGCCAAACAGAGAATCAAAACTAAAAACGGAGGAATTGCTCCCGATGTTGGGGAAGTCCAGGACAAGGGGTCACAGCTTAAGGATAAGGGGGAAATCCTTTAAAACCGAGATGAGAAGAACTTTTTTCACACAGAGAGTGGTGAATCTCTGGAACTCCCTGCCACAGAGGGTAGTCGAGGCCAGTTCATTGGCTATATTTAAGAGGGAGTTAGATGTGGCCCTTGTGGCTAAGGGGATCAGGGGGTATGGAGAGAAGGCAGGTACGGGATACTGAGTTGGATGATCAGCCATGATCATATTGAATGGCGGTGCAGGCTCGAAGGGCCGAATGGCCTACTCCTGCACCTAATTTCTATGTTTCTATGTTTCTTTGAATGATTTATTGTTTAATGAGTGCATTGTTGACAGCCCTTTCCATGATTTTAGTTATGGTTAAGATTAGACTGATAAGGACGCAATTAGCTAGGTTAGAGATAACCTGATGGTTGCACTTGTCGTGCACACCTGGGTAATTGTCCATGTTTTGAGGCAGGTGCTAGACATTGATTATATATGGGAATGGCCAACTAGAAGAACAGCTTTGTCCAGAAACCTGCAGTGCTAAATCTGTGATGCTGTCATGGCCCATGGGATTAGCTATATCTGCTGTACTCAGCCTTTTGTTGTATCAGAAGAATTACATCAAAGTGACAATGCTATCCTGTGATCCAGTTGGGCAATCCAGAGATGGGGAAATATCAAGCTGGTGCATATACTTGGCATCCCTGCTTTAAGTTGATTGCAAAAGCTCCAACCATAATTAACCCCTATCGGTAAAAGCACCAGAGGAGATTGATGGAGACTTTTCTTTCATGCAGCAAGATGTTATGAAAAGGTGAGGGAAAGCAGAATCACTACTATGTTTTAAATATTGAATCTTTATTCCAATGAAAAACCAGCAGCTCGAGAGCTATGGGGGAAGAGTGGGAGAAGAGGCAATCTTCAGACAGCTATTTCAAAAAGCCTCCATAAAGGTAAAAGATCGAATGGTTTCATGTTACGAAGCATAATTCTATGATTCTATTTAAACCTGCCAACATAAAAAAATTCTGAAAAGTATACAAATGAATTTCTGCTGACGTTTGTCTTGCGTATGTTTCCACAGAACCTTATTAAGTTATCAAAATATCACAACAAATTACTCTGACTGTTATCAGCACCAGCCCACAAACAGCAGGAGATGACTAATCAGATCATCTCTTTTTTATGCGGGTGTTGGGTAGCAGAATAATCATTGGTTTTGAAGTGCTGACAGGCGTCTGCTACTATGTAAATCCTGCCATTAAATGCATTTTTCAACAGAAGAAGTGCTCATTTTTAAGGGGGGTTCACTCCCCATCCTCCACCAATGTTTCGTGTCTTGGCATTTGGAATTACATAGCTCTTTCGGCCCTCCTTAGATTCATAGTCATTCAGAATGGAAATCTTTTCATCACCTCTCCAACCTCAAGAACCTATTTGTGCTCTTCCCTGATTATCTTTTAATTCTCCCCACACCCCCATTTTACAGATTTGACCGACAACACGTGCAGTGGGAACAATACTGTGGCCAATTAACCTCCTGAGCTGCCTTTCTTTGGAATGAGCGAGGATTTTGGAAGAAACCCAACCAGTCACGAGGAGAATTCCACACAGACAAGCCAGGATTAAACCCAGGTTGTGGCAGCTGAAAATTGTCTGGCATCAGCTCACTGCAGGGAATTTCCATTTAATGCCAGCCCCATAGTTTTGCATATACTGTCTTTTTGAGTATTTTTTTTCATTCACTCTTTGAAGCTAACATTGAATCCATTTCTGCCTCTGGCAGTGGCCATCGAGACCACAGCTCATGCTAAGAATCAGTCAAAAGTTATTCAGAGCAAAGAAGAATCCTTCTTTGCTTTTCCCTCCGTAAAACATGAACCGAGTGCAAAGTAGCATCCATCCTTTTCTTCTTCCCTTGAGATCCAAATTGACTCTCTTCCCTCCAGCTTAGTGGGTTATTTGGTAGCATAGGATTCTTTCACAAATGGAGCACAAAGTATGTCAGGCCCGTACAAAGCTTTTCAAAAAGGGGGGTGGCATGACAGGATTACAAAAAACTTAATGTGAAATAATGTGTGCGCTGCGCACATCACAAGCGCGAAGCGTGAAGTCCCTCGATGCCGGGGTCCAGGGCCCCCTGAAAGCTCAGGGGTTTTAGATGCTCTCTGATGCATTCTGAGCCTTGTTTTGGAGCATTTTTGCACCAAATTTATAATAATAATAATAAATTTTATATTTAATGGGCGCCTTTCATACAAAATCTCAAGGACACCTTACATAGTAATCGGAATAAAAACATATAATCGGAGTAAAACAAGTAATTAAAGACATCACAATGACACAAATTAAAAACAGAATTCAATCCAAAAACAGAAAATCAAAAACACAGTGTGAAGAGAGAGCAGCGGCAACCAATTCGTGCCAGCGTCCACTCTCTCTTCACGGCAGCCATCTTGGACACAGACCTACAAGACTACAGTTAGACAAAAAAAAATCATCCCCCCACAGTGGATAGCACTGTGGAGGAAGGCACAATGTCCAGTCCCCACCCCTTGTTCACCCCAAAGTCAGGCCTATTGGGGCCACCGCAATTGCCTCTACGGAGGCCCGATGTCCCTGGCCGTTCTCACCGGGTGGTCTTGCCCCGGCGTCGGGAGAGTCCTTTCGGCGGCTGGGCCACTTGGAACGGCCGCTTCTTGGTTGGAGCCCGCGGCTGCCGAAGCCGACAAGGCCGCGCCGGTTTGGCGCTCCTAGGCTCCCGATGATAAAGTAGGCGCCCGCTCTCCTCACTGCCGCCTTGCCGCCTCTACGCACGCCGCCTCTCCGCTCCGCAAACCCGCAGCCCGGAGATGTTGCTCACGGCGGTCCAGCTCGCCAGAGCTCCAGCGCGGCGACCCAGGCAAGGCATCGCCCGCTCCGCTCCGCTCCGCTCCGCAGCGCTCCGCAGCGCTCCAGCGCTCCAATGCAGTGCCGCCACGCAGGCCGAGGTGCTGGGTGGTTCCCGCCAAGAAACGGCGCTCCAAGCCCGCTGGTAGGCCACGACGACGGGTCGACGGGCAGCCCGGAAAAAAGGCTGCCACACCGACCAGGTAGGGACCTATAAATAAAGTAACACCTACCCCCCCACATTAAAAGACCATATCCCCTACAAACAAAAAAACAGGACTCACTAAAAACTAAAAAAAAAAACGAATTTAAGACGGACGGCTGCTGCTAGCAGCCGTTCACCAAGATGGCTCCTCCTCCTATGACCAAATTTATGACCAATATTTCAGAAATTAACAAGAATCTGAGGTAGCTTTTTCACGCAAAGGGTGCTGGGTGTATGTAACGAGCCGCCAGAGGAGGTAGTTAAGGCTGGGACTATCCTAATGTTTAAGAGACATTTGGACACGTACACGGATAGGACAGATTTAGATGGATATGGGCCAAACGCGTGTGAGTGGGACTAGTGTAGAAGGGACATGTCGGTCCGTGTGGGCAAGTTGGGCTGAAGGGCCTGTTTCCACATTGCATCATTCTAGGACTAAAAAGTGAAGAAGAAAAATCCATGTAGATAAGTAGAGCAGATTTGAAAGAGGAGTGAAATGTAAAGGCAGAGACAGGTTTATGGGTGGTTAGGATCATAGGAAAGGAGGGGGAGAGTGGGCTTGGGCAGATGGGTGAAGGGAAAATAGTCACAAAGTGCTGGAGTAACTCAGCGGGTCAGGCAACATCTGCGGAGAATATGAATAGGCGACGTTTCACAGAATGCTGGAGTAACTCAGCGAGTCAGGCAGCATCTGTGGAGAACATGGATAGGTGACATGTCACAGAGTGCTGGAGTAACTCAGCGAGTCAGGCAGCATCTGTGGAGAACATGGATAGGTGACATGTCACAGAGTGCTGGAGTAACTCAGTGGGTCAGGCAGCATCTCTGGAGAAAAGGTATAGATTATAGTTCGGGTCAAGACCGTTCTTCAGTAATATTCATGATGTGCCATGCATAGACATTCCTGAATGTTAACCAAACCATCGTGAGCTACTTTGTTACTGTGCTTGCCCTCTCCTATAACGTCTCTGCTGCCTTGGGTGATGCAGGACAGGACACAAGCTTTGGGACATGGTGTGAAGCTGTTGCCGTCTGTCCCAGCCTGGTAAAAACCTGGATGGAATGGATTTGGAGAGGATGGTTCCACTAATGGGAGAGTCTAGGACCAGTGGCCACAGCCTCAGAATTAAAAGACATTCCTTTAGGAAGGAGATGAGCAGGAATTTCTTAAGTCAGAGGGTGGTGAACTGTGGAATTCATTGCCACAGACAGCTGTGGAGGTCAAGTCAATGGACATTTTTCAGAAGGAGATTGATAGATTCTTGATTGATAGGGGTGTCAGAGGTAATGGGGAGAAGGCAGGAGAATGGGTTTGAGAGGGAAAGATAGAGTCATAGGGTGATACAGTGTGGAAACAGGCCCTTCGGCCCAGCATGTCCCATCTGCATTAGTCCCAACTGCCCACGTTTGATCCATATCCCTCCGAACCTGTCCTATCCATGTACCTGTCTACCTGTTTCTTAAATGTCACAACTACCTCCTCTGGCAGCTTGTTCCATACACCTACCACCCTTTGTGTGAAAAACATACCCCTCAGATTCCTATTAAATCTTTTGCCCTTCACCTTAAACTTATGTCCTCTACACCTCGATTCACTTACTCTGGGCAAAAGACTCAACCATATCTATTCAAATCATGATTTTATACACCTCTATTAGATCATTCCTCAGCCTCCTGTGCTCCATGAAATAGAGTCCCAGCCTACTCAACCTCTCCCTATAGCTCTGGCCCTCTAGTCCTGGTAACATCCTCATAAATCTTCACTGTACCCTTTCCAGTTTGATGACATATTTCCTATAACATGGTGCCCAGAACTGAACACAATACTCTGAATGCGGCCTCACCAACTTCTTATGCAACTGCAACATGACCTCCCAACTTCTATACTCACCCGAGCCGCTGAGTTACTCCAGCACTCTGTAAAACGTCACAGAACAGGGCAAGATTAGCAAGTTTGCTGATGATACAGAAGTGAGTGGTTTTGCAGATAGTGAAGATGGTTGTGAAAGATTGCAGCAGGATCTGGATCAATTAGCCAGGTGGGCAGAGGAATGGTTGATGGTTGCATGGTTCCTTGAAGGTCGTGTCGCAGGTATATCAGGTGGTCAAAAAGTATTTTGGCACTTTGGCCCTCATCAGTCAGAGTATTGAGTATAGAAGTTGGGAGGTCATGTTGCAGTTGTATAAGACGTTGGTGAGACCGCATTTAGAATATTGTGTTCAGTTCTGGGCACCATGTTATAGGAAAGATGTCAAACTGAAAAGAGTACAGAGATCCCCATCCTGGATCAGTCCAATCAGGGTTTTGTCATCCACAAACTTGAGAAGCGTGACAGAGGTGTCTGTGGAGGTGCAGTCATTGGGTGTGAAGTGGTGATTGGAGTGGGGTGGGTGTAGAAGGGCCCAGTCTTTGCAGACTGAGGTCAGGCTGTGAGTGGGAAAGGTTCCACTCTTTTCATACTGGAGTCTTGCCTTAAGTAGGTGTGAAGTGGTAAATGGGAAGGAGAGGGTGCCGGGGCCATTCTTTGCAGACTGGGGTCTGGCTGTGTTTGTTGGGGAGGGGGTACTAGGGTTACGTTTCTGATTTTCAAGCCTGCAGTAATACTCATTCAGGTTGTTTGTCAGCTGACGATTGTCCAAAGAGCGGGGGGCTTTCCTCTTATAGCTGGTGATTTCTTGCATGCCCTTCCAAACTGAAGAAGAATCACTAGCTGAGAACTTGCTCCTCAACTTCTCAGAGTATCTTTCCTCGACAGCTCTGATTCCTCTTCTCTGCGCTTTATCGATTAGGCTATCTTTTAACTCTTTAACGATTAGGCTTTCGGCTTGACGCATATTTGCCCCCAGCACTCCCCCCCTCCCCCCTCCACCCGATCTCAAAATGGAAATGTTACATCTGTATATAATGATCCCATTAAAATGTGTATTTGTGTCACAAACTATGCACAAATTCATTTTTTTCAGTATTGTTATCAAGGAAAAGAAAGCAGTTCCAATTCTTTGATATTATTTGATATTGTTTAATATTATTCATATGGAGGGGATAATATAATAGCTCTAAAACCTACCTTAATTTTGCAATCTCACTCAAGATAATTCCCCTTTCCCTCTCCCCTCCCCATCTCTCTCTCCTCTCCCTTCCCCTCTCTCTCCCCCCTCCCCCCTCCACCTCTCACATCCCCCCTCTTTCTTGCGGGGGGGGCGAAGATGAAGGTGGCGCGGGCCCAGCGGGTGGGGGGATGAAGGTGGCGTGGGCCCCGTAGGGGTGGCACGGGACCAGCGGGCGGGGGGAATGAAGGTGGTGTGGGCCCAGCGGGGGTCAGCGAGGGTGGCGTGGACCCAGCGGGGGTCAGCAGGGGGTGGCGTGAGCCCAGCGAGATTGGCGTGGGCTCAGCGGGGGTGGCGTGGGCCCAGCAGGGGTGGCGTGGGCCCAGCGGGGGTCAGCGGGCGTGGTGTGGGCCCAGCGGGGGTCAGCGGGGGTGGTGTGGGGGGAAGATGGCTTGGGCCCCGGCGGCGGGGGGAGGCGAGGTGAGCGGGCTCTGCCACAGCGGCGACTGGTGTTGGGGTTACAACCGTTGTGTTCAGATTCAGCCACTCCCACCCGGGACCGAGAGAACAGAGAACTGGCCGTTTCCAACGTGGAAACATTGATTTTTTATTTTTTCTTCTCGATTTTTTTTTTTTTTTGGGTGACTTTTTTCTTAAGAGAAAAAAAGGGGGGTGCGGTCGCACCCAGCGCACCCACCCTTCGGACGGCCATGTATGTGGTTGTGGACAGATAACTTGGGAAGTGACCTATATACACCTGGCATATGGACATGAAACTCCAACCCAATCCACTCAACCAACTCACCATCAATGTCAGCCAATTCCTAGTGTGACAGCCATTTGGTGACAACAGAATGAGCTCTGGCATCTTTCCAACACCCATCAGGCTCTTGAACACCTCACCACACCAACCACAACCATGAATTTATGTGGACTGTCTTTGGTTGTACTTATGACTTTGGGTTTTTTTTGCACTGGTATTGTGATTAATAATGTACTGAATTGTAATTGTAATATATTATCTATGTGTATTGCATTACATGCCTGTTACGCTGCTCAAGTAAGAATTTAATTTCCCATTGTCGGTACACATGACAATGAAACACTTTTGACTTGACTCTACACTAAGCATGTCTCCATTGATCCTGCAAATGCCTTGGCCATGGGACGAAGACAGACAGATGGACAAAAGTTATAAATCAGCTTGAATGCATTAAATGGTAGGTAGGGTCAAAGGTCTGAATGGCCTACTTCAATTTTAAACAAGATTTTCTTCAGACATTTAAAAATGCAAAAATAATACCAGCTGCCGCAGAGTAAAGCTGGGATCAAACTACTCAATCCCCTAATTTCTCCAAATCACCATGCCAAGCAGTTCTAGAGCGACCGAGGTAATCCATCAGCAGTCAAGATTCATTTTGAATCTCATCAATGTATCATGTACTTTCACATTACAACATCCCAAAACCTGCACTCCATATATTCTTAATTAATCATGATTTGCCTGGCCGAATATTACAAGCCGAACACAATCTTCATATTCAAATTCCTTAAAATACTGAGTTCCACAGGGCTTTTGATATCTATTTTTACAGCCCACATGTCAACACGGGTCACATTTGCAAAGCCAGTCCAGACATCGCTGCATCTAAGCAGTACTTAGCACCAATACATTGCTTTTTATCCTCAAGTATCATTCTTCGCAGATCGTCATACCAGTCAAAAAGAAGGTCACACAAACACTTCTAACCGAGAAAAGCAACTAGTATAATGGGTCCAGAATCTGGGACGTCTGATTAGATCATATGTACCACTGCTCTTGTATGTATAATGCTGATGGGGTCTTGCATTCATCTAAGGACCGTATGGGAGCTCTTCCTTAGTAATGCCGCTTGACGATTCTATTTCATTGCACTGGATTTTCATCATGAAATTACTCGCGAATCCACAAGCAAAGGTTCACTGGATTTTGGGCAAAAATTCGATTCAGTATAATTTGAACTTCTGCAATCTTTTATACTCACTGAAATACATTGTGCTATATTAAAGTCTTGGTTACAAGAACAGGCAACATGTTCAATGTTCACATGCCTGACTCCTGAATCAGCCAATCGCTATGAAAATACACAAAATGCTTGCGTAACTCAGCGGGTCAGGCAGCATCTCTGGAAAACATGGATAGGTGACGTTTTGGGTCAGGACCCTTCTTCAGACTGATTGCTGGTTTTGGAGGAAAGAAAGGAGTGGAAGGCAGCACAGTGGGAGGATGAAAGCTGCCCCTCCACTCTTCTAACTTTCTTTCCTCCCATACCTGCAATCAATCTGAAGGAAGGTCCCAATCCAAAACATCACGACGCATGTTATCCAGGAAGCTCCCTGATTCACTGAGTTACTGCAGCATTTTATGTCTTTCCTTGGTAAAACAGCAACTGCAGTTCCTTTTTTACTGCAGACAATTGCTATTCTAGCTTCTGCCATGGTAAGTGATTTCCAGATGGACAGACGAATACAAATTAACTTGATTACATGCAACATCTGCATTGACTCTAAAGTTGCCCTGGGCCAAGACCATTCAAAATGGAGAAGGGGCATTTGGGATGACAATATAGACAATAGATAACAGACAATAGGTGCAGGAGTAGGCCATTCGGCCCTTCGAGCCAGCACCGCCATTCTATGTGTTCATGGCTGATCATCCCCAATCAGTACCCCGTTCCTGCCTTCTTCCCATATCCCCTGACTCCGCTATCTTTAAGAGCCCTATCTAGCTCTCTCTTGAAAGTATCCAGAGAACCGGCCTCCACCGCCCTCTGAAGCAGAGAATTCCACAAACTCACAACTCTCTGTGAGAAAAATTGTTTCCTCGTCTCTGTTCTAAATGGCTTACCCCTTATTCTTAAACTGTGGCCCCTGGTTCTGGACTCCCCCAACGTAAGGAACATGTTTCCTGCCTCTAGCGTGTCCAAACCCTTAATAATCTAATATGTTTCAATAAGATTCCCTCTCATCCTTCTAAACTTCAGAGTATACAAGCCCAGCCGCTCCATTCTCTCAGCATATGACAGTCCCGCCATCCCGGGAATTGACCTTGTAAACCTACGCTGTACTCCCTCAATAGCAAGGATGTCCTACCTCAAATTACGGGAACAAAATGCACACAATTCTCCAGGTGTGGTCTCAGAAGGACTGCAGAAGGACCTCTTTCCTCCCATACTTAACTCCTCTTGTATGAAGGCCAACATGCCATTTGCTTTCTTTACTGCCTGCTGTACCTGCATGCTTACTTCCATTGACAGATGAACAAGGACCCCAAGATCCCGTTGTACTTCCCCTTTTCCCAACTTGACACCATTTAGATAGTAATCCTGTTTTTGCTACCAAAGTGGATAACTTCACATTTACAGGTATCCACATTAAATTGCATCTGCCATGCATCTGCCCACTCACCTGTCCAAGTTACCCTGCATTCTCATAGCATCCTCCTCACAGTTCACGCTGCTACCCAGCTTTGTGTCATCTGCTAATTTGATAATGTTACTTTGAATCCCTTCATCTAAATAATTGATGTATATTGTAAATGATATTGACAATCAGAGAGTCTGCATCATGATGATAGACAAGTGGCAGAGGGAATGCATCAACTCTCAAAACACCTCTTGCTGCATCAATGGAAGAAAGCAACGTTTCCACATTGGACTTGCCAACCACCTCATGTCCCAGTCAATATTGGGAAGTTAAAGTCACCCACAACAACAACCCTGTGGTTCTTGCATACTTCTGTAATATGTCTACATATCTGATCCTCTATCTCATGCTGAGTATTGGGTGGACTCTCATATAAACCTATTAGACTGATTGCTCATTTCATATTTTTCAACCCATAATACATCAATAGATGAACCCTCTTGCATTTCCTCTCTATGTACCATCGTAACATTTACCCTGATTAGTAAAGCCACTCTTCCATCTCCTTCACCCCCCCCTCTCTATCTGGTCTGAAGCATTGAGACCAATGGCATGTTGAGCTGTGGTCATGTCCCTCTCGCAACCAAGCTTCCGTAATGGTCACACCATAATTCCAAGCACTGATCCAGGCCCTAATTTCATCAACTTTACCCCACAGTGCTCCATGCATTGAAGTAAACACACATTCAGCCCTTCATTAGCCCCATATTCATGAACTTCTCCCTGCCTGTCCGTCCTTTTGTAGGTAGGCACAAAATGCTGGAGTAACTCAGCGGGACAGGCAGCATCTCTAGAGAGAAGGAATGGGTGACATTTCGGGTCGAGACCCTTCTTCAGACCTTTGAGATTTACTTCTGATAACCTCCACTTTCGCATCAAATCTTCAATTAACTGACCTGTTCTGGTTCCCACCCTGCTGACATTCTCGTTTAAACCCTCCTGAGTAGCACCAGCAAACATCCCTGCAAGGATGTTGGTGCCCCTTCAGTTCAGGTGCAGCCTGTCCCTTTTGTACAGGTCACCGCTGCCCCAGAGAGATCCTAATGGTCATCTCGACCCGAAAAATCACCCATTCCTTCTCTCCAGGGATGCTGCCTGTCCCGCTGAGTTACTCCAGCTTTTTGTGTCTATTTTCGGTTTACACCAGCATCTGCAACACACTAATGGTCCAGATATCTGCACCAAATCCTCAGCCACCATTCATCCGCCCTATCCTCCTATTGCTACCGTCACTTGCATGTGGCACCAGTAAAGGTCAAAGGTTATTTATTAGTCACATACACCTAAGTGTAGTGAAATGCTTCTTGCCAATGCTGCACATAAAGAAAGAATACAGACATAACATTAATAAGAGATTAAACATAAAGAACATCCCCCCACAATGGCTCCCACCATGAGGGAAGGCACAAAGTCCAGTCCCCAACCCCAGTTCACCCATAGTCGGGCCTATTGAAGCCTCCACAGTTGCCTCTATGGAGGCCCGATGTTCCTGGCCGTTCTCGCCGGGTGATGTTACTCCGGCGTCGGGAGAATCCTCGCAGCGGCTTGGGACACCTGGAACGGCCGCTTCCGTACTGGAGGCCGCGGCTTCCGAAGCCAACAAGGCCGCGCTGGTTGGAGCTCCACAACTGGCGATCTCATCTAGAGATCCCAGGCTCCCGGTGTACAGTTCAGCGCCGCCGCCCGCAGCTGGCCGCTCCTCAAACCCGCAGCTCGCGATGTTTTCCTCAGCGGTCTTCAGCTCACCGGAGCTCCAGCGCGGCGACCCAGGCAAGGCATCGCCCGCTCCACGATAGCGCTCCAGCTGAAGCCGTGGTTCTGGGCAGTGCCCGACAGGAAACGCCGCTCCAGGCCCGCTGGTAGGCCGCGAGGACGGGTCGAAGCTGCAGCCCGGAGAAAAGCTGCCTCTCCGACCAGGTAGGGACCCTGAAAGGTAGTTTCCCCCTTCCCCCCCCCCCACCCCCCACATAAAAAAGTCTAGAACTTTTAATCTCTTAAGTAGTAATCCAGAGATTACCACCCTTGAGTTCCTGCATTTTAACCTTTTGTCTAAATCGCTATATCCACTCCGCTGGACCTCTTCGCTTTTCCTACCTCTGCCATTTGTGCCAAAGTGCACAACAACTTCTGTCTGCTCACACTCCCTCTTGAGAATGTTCTGCAGTCGTTCCAGACGTCTTGGACCTTGGCACCAGGGAGGCACCAGACCACCCTGGTGTTGTGTTTGCTGCCACGGAATCTCCTGTCTGTTCCACAAACTAATGAGTCCCCAAACTAAGATCACTATCACTCTGCTTGACTTCACCGTACCCTGCTGTGCCTCAGAGCCAGGCCTGGTGCCATAGACCTGGCTGCTGCTGCTGTCCATTGAATGGTCATCCCCTCAGCAGTATCTAACAACATCAAGGATCGACAGGTCAGTGTGCAAACAACAAGGGGACTTAAAATGACATGCAGTCAGAGACTTGAGATGGGTTTTACCGACAAAATCCAAGTGCTCTGTAACACAAATAGATTCCCAAATCTATTTTTGATCTTAGTGTAAGCGTAGTTTTTCATTTTAGAAGTCCAGCGAGTCCACCCCGGCCATTGGTCACCTGTTCACACCAATTCTATGTTAGCCCACTCTATGCATCCACTCCTTTCACATTCGGGGGGAAATCCTCAGTGGCCAATTAACCTACAAACCTGCCCCTCATCAGGATGTGAAAGGAAATCAGAGGAAATCACCTGGAGGAAATCCTCAAGGAGAGCATGCAAACTCCACATAGGCAGCACCCGAGATTGGGATCAACCCCAGGTCTCTGACAGAGGGAAGCGGGGTGGAAGATTGCAACCTTCACATGGTCCGCCCTGTTTAGATGAATGCAAGTAACCCGGCGTGCACAATCAAATAAGATCAAATAGAACAGGTAGTCCCTACAATTTAAGGCTGTGCACGCCATATGCAAGAAGAACAGATGGAGGCAGCAGCTCTACCAGCTGACTATTGGTGCCATCTGTATGGAGTTTGTACATTCTCCCTGTGACTGCATGGGTTTACTCTGGGTGCTCTGGTTTCCCCCCACAATTGTCAATTGTCCCTAGTGTGTAGGGTGGTGCCAGTGTAAGGGGTGATCGCTAGTCGGTGTGCATTCAGTCGACCGAAGAGCCTGTTTCAATGCTTTATCTTAAAATTCTAAGGACCTAGTATATCACAGAATTTTTTTTTTGAGGAGCATTAAGAAACCTGAGACATTGTCTTTGACGTGGCCTGTGTGGACTTTACCAAGGTTTTTTGGCAAGGTTCCACATGGGTCGTGCACATAGTTTAAAGAAAGAAGAACCACTGATAGTTGTGACCAAAGGCCAGCTTCAAAGTCCGTGAATATTTGGAAAAGTAATAATTATTGTTGTACAGGTCGCAACTTGTCACAAAGCAAGATCCCATATTTGAATGATCCAATGACAAGCCTACCTCTTTTTCAGGTGACATGCTGGAGGTTAGACATTTGAGTTCTCTTAACACAAAAAGAGTGTAATAGTGTAAAGGGGCTGTCCCACTTGGGCGACCTAATTGGCGAGTTTAGAAGAGTTTTTTTTTTAAACGTGTTGAAGACCTCCCGTGACTATGTAGAAGACCTCCTTCGACTATTTTGAAGACTAGCTTCGACTAGCTTTGGGAAAATTGGACATTGAATAGTGGAGAGTGAAGACGACCTCCTTCGATCTCCTTCGACCTCCCTTCGACTATGATGAAGATTATCTACGACTACCTTCGACTACCTTCGATTACCTTTGACTACCCTCAATTACCTACGACTAACATGCCGACCTGCTACAACCTATTACGACTAAACCTACGAGTAAAATAAGTATCGATTTTTTCCATAGCGACCTTTTTTTTTTTACTCGTGGGCATATTTTTAACATTTTGAAAAAAATGCCGCGACCTAGCTGAGGCCTCGAGTACGCGGAGACCACTCTCGAGCATGAAGGAGAGTTACGAAGACCTCCTAAGACCTCGTGTCAACCATGCTGCGAGTATGAGTCGAGGGCAAACTCGCCAGAACTCGCGGATTAGGTCGCCCTTAAAGTTATAACATGAATTCTCACAAGGTCGTGATGGCCAATTAAAACTTTCAAATGAAAGATGATCTTGCCTTGGAATTCAACATGAAAACATTCACAAGCTTCAGACAGTGAATCAAAGTGTCCTTTTGAAACATCACAATTTCTCTGGTGATAACAAGATTTTTCCAAAGTGGCACAAAATAATAAGTCTGGTCTACAGAAATTGCACATGTAACCTAATCACATCTAATTCTTTTTCAAAGGGTATTGCTACCGAATTCTTGAATATTTATAAGACCAAGGAACCTTCATAGGCTGGACCTCCTGTTAGGAAATGAGACGGGTCAGGTGGCAGAGGTGTGCATTGGGGAACAGTTCGGGACCAGTGATCACAATACCATTAGTTTCAATATAATTATGGAGAGGGTCAGAACTGGACCTAGGGTTGAGATTTTTGATTGGAGAAAGGCTAACTTTGAGGAGATGCGAAAGGATTTAAAAGGAGTATATTGGGACATTTTGTTTTATGGGAAAGATGTGGAAGAGAAATGGAGTACATTTAAAGGTGAAATTTTAAGAGTACAGAATCTTTATGTCCCTGTTCGGTTGAAAGGAAATAGTAAAAATCGGAAAGAGCCATGGTTTTCAAGGGAAATTGGACACTTGGTTCAGAAAAAGAGGGAGATCTACAATCATTATAGGCAGCATGGAGTAAATGAGGTGCTTGAGGAGTATAAAGAATGTAAAAAGAATCTTAAGAAAGAAATTAGAAAAGCTAAAAGAAGATATGAGGTTGCTTTGGCAAGTAAGGTGAAAGTAAACCCAAAGGGTTTCTACAGCTATATTAATAGCAAAAGGATAACGAGGGTCAAAATTGGTCCATTAGAGAGTCAGAGTGGACAGCTATCTGCAGAGCCAAAAGAGATGGGGGAGATATTGAACAATTTATTTTCTTCGGTATTCACCAAGGAGAAGGATATTGAATTATGTGAGGTAAGGGAAACAAGTAGAGTAGCTATGGAAACTATGAGATTCAAAGAAGAGGAAGTACTAACACTTTTGAGAAATATAAAAGTGGATAAGTTAGTGTAGAAATAGCAGGGGCTATGACAGAATTATTTCAAATGTCATTAGAAACGGGAATAGTGCCGGAGGATTGGCGTACTGCGCATGTTGTTCCATTGTTTAAAAAGGGGTCTAGGAGTAAACCTAGCAATTATAGACCTTTTAGTTTGACGTCAGTGGTGGGAAAATTAATGGAAAGGATACTTAGAGATAATATATATAAGCATCTGGATAAACAGGGACTGATTAGGAACAGTCAACATGGATTTGTGCCTGGAAGGTCATGTTTGACTAATCTTCTTGAATTTTTTGAAGAGGTTACTCGGGAAATTGATGAGAGTAAAGCAGTGGATGTTGTATATATGGACTTCAGTAAGGCCTTTGACAAGGTTCCTCATGGAAGGTTGGTTAAGAAGGTTCAATGGTTGGGAATTAATGGTGGAGTAGCAAGATGGATTCAACAGTGGCTGAATGGGAGATGCCAGAGAGTAATGGTGGATGGTTGTTTGTCAGGTTGGAGGCCAGTGACTAGTGGGGTGCCACAGGGATCTGTGTTGGGTCCACTGGTGTTTGTCATGTACAAGAATGATCTGGATGATGGTGTGGTAAATTGGATTAGTAAGTATGCAGATGATACTAAGATAGGTGGGGTTGTGGATAATGAAGTAGATTTTCAAAGTCTACAGAGAGATTTATGCCAGTTGGAAGAGTGGGCTGAAAGATGGCAGATGGAGTTTAATGCTGATAAGTGTGAGGTGCTACATCTTGGCAGGACAAATCAAAATAGGACGTACATGGTAAATGGTAGGGAATTGAAGAATGCAGGTGAACAGAGGGATCTGGGAATAACTGTGCACAGTTCCCTGAAGTGGAATCTCATGTAGATAGGTTGGTAAAGAAAGCTTTTGGTGTGCTGGCCTTTATAAATCAGAGCATTGAGTATAGAAGTTGGGATGTAATGTTAAAATTGTACAAGGCATTGGTGAGGCCAATTCTGGAGTATGGGGTACAATTTTGGTCGCCTAATTATAGGAAGGATGTCAACAAAATAGAGAGAGTACAGAGGAGATTTACTAGAATGTTGCCTGGATTTCAGCAACTAAGTTACAGAGAGAGGTTGAACAAGTTAGGGCTTTATTCTTTGGAGCGCAGAAGGTTAAGGGGGGACTTGATAGAGGTCTTTAAAATGATGAGAGGGATAGACAGAGTTGACGTGGATAAGCTTTTCCCACTGAGAGTAGGGAAGATTCAAACAAGGGGACATGACTTGAGAATTAAGGGACAGAAGTTTAGGGGTAACATGAGGGGGAACTTCTTTACTCAGAGAGTGGTGACTGTGTGGAATGAGCTTCCAGTGAAGGTGGTGGAGGCAGGTTCGTTTTTATCATTTAAAAATAAATTGGATAGTTATATGGACGGGAAAGGAATGGAGGGTTATGGTCTGAGCGCAGGTATATGGGACTAGGGGAGAATACGTGTTCGGCACGGACTAGAAGGGTCGAGATGGCCTGTTTCCGTGCTGTAATTGTTATATGGTTATATGGTTATAGGCAAGAGTGCAAAAGCTGACAGTGGGAGGTGAGCTACAACCAGAGGTGCCGACCAGATCACCCATGATCTTATTAAATGGCAGAGCAGGTTTGTGGGTCTGAGCTGTCTACTCCCACCAATTCGTAGAATATATTGTTAAATTATTTTTAGTTATGTCTCACAATTTAGAGCAGCACGGCAGTGCAGTTGGTAGAGCTGCTCTCACAGCACCAGACACCCAGGTTCGATCTTCAACTCAGGGTGATGTCTGTGTGGAGTTTGCACGTTCTCACTGTGACCGAGTGTGTTACCTCCAGGTGCTCCGATTTCCTCCCATGTCCCGAAGATGTGCAGGTTTGTAATGATCCTCTGTAAGAATTATCCCCAATGTGTAGCGAGTGGATGAAAAATTGAGATTATACGGAACTAGTGCAAGTAGGTGATCTTTCCATGATGTTTCTCTAACAACTAAAGAAATTCAGGTTAGCCCGTTAAACTTGTGAATTATTTAGCATTTATCCTGAGGTTCAAAACTTTATGTCCAAACTTGCATAACAATTGAAATTACAATGCCCTCCATAATGTTTGGGATAAAGACACATCATTTATTTATTTGCCTCTGTACTCCACAATTTGAGATTTGTAATAGAAAAAAATCACAAGTGGTTAAAGTCCACATTGTCAGATTTTATTATAGGCCATTTTTATACATTTTGGTTTCACCATGTAGAAATTACAGCTGTGTTTATACATAGTCCCCCCCATAATGGCACCATAATGTTTGGGACACATGGCATCACAGGTGTTTGTAATTGCTCAGGTGTGTTTAATTGCCTCCTTAATACAGGTATAAGAGAGCTCTCAGCACCTAGTCTTTCCTCCAGTCTTTCCATCACCTTTGGAAACTTTTATTGCTGTTTATCAACATGAGGACCAAAGTTGTGCCAATGAAAGTAAAAGAAGCCATTATGAGACTGAGAAACAAGAATAAAACTGTTAGAGACATCAGCCAAACCTTAGGCTTACCAAAATCAACTGTTTGGAACATCATTAAAAAGAAAGAGAGCACCCGTGAGCTTATTAATCACAAACGGACTGGCAGGCCAAGGAAGACCTCCACAGCTGATGACAGAAGAATTATATCTATTATAAAGGAAAATCCCCAAACACCTGTCCGACAGATCAGAAACATTCTTCAGCAGCCAGGTGTGGATTTGTCAATGACCATTGTCCACAGAAAACTTTATGAACAGAAATAGAGGCTACACTGCAAGATGCAAACCACTGGTTAGCCACAAAAATAGGATGGCCTGGTTACAGTTTGCCAAGAAGTATTTAAAAGAGCTACCACAGTTCTGGAAAAAGGTCTTGTGGACAGATGAGATGCAGATTAACTTATATCAGAGCGATGAGAGCAAAGTATGGAGGAGATCCACAGCATACCACCTCATCTGTGAAAAAACACAGTGGTGGGGAAGTTATGGCCTGGGCATGTATGGCTGCTGAAGGTTCTGGCTCACGTATCTTCATTGATGATACAACTGCTGATGGTAGTAGCATAATGAATTCTGAAGTGTATAGACACATCCTATCTGCGCAAGTTCAAACAAATGCCTCAAAACTCATTGGCCGGTGATTCATTCTACAGCAAGACAATGATCCCAAACATACTGCGAAAGCAACAAAGGCGTTTTTCAAAGGTAACGAATGGCCAAGTCAATCACCCAATCTGAACCCAATTGAGCATGCCTTTTATATGCTGCAGAGAAAACTGAAGGAGACTAGCCCCCAAAACAAGCATTGGCTAAAGATGGCCACAATACAGGCCTGGCAGAGCATCACCAGAGAAAACACCCAGCAACTGGTGATGTCCATGAATCGCAGACTTCAAGCAGTATGCAAAGGATATGCAACAAAATACTAAACATGACTACTTTCATTTACATGACATTGCTGTGTCCCAAACATTATGGTGCCCTGAAATGTGGGGGTGATGTATAAACACTGCTGTAATTTCTACATGGTGAAACCAAAATGTATAAAAATGGCCTTTATTAAAATCTCTCAATGTGCACTTTACCCACATGTGATTTTTGTTCTATTACAAATCTCAAATTGTGGAGTACAGAGGCAAATAAATAAATGATGGGGCTTTGTCCCAAACATTATGGAGGGCACTGTATTTGGTTGTGAGGTAATAAATTAAATTAAAATTAAATAACCACACAAATCATTTGGAGACATTTTGCTCATTGATTTTTGAATGGGAAAAATTCTGCTGCAGCATTTAACTTTTAATCTGATAATTTAAGGACGTGAACAGGAGAGAAAGAGGAGCAAGAACATGTATTTATATCATATCATTCATAATCCCAAGGCATGGCAAAACGGTTTGCATCTAATAAAGCAGGTGAAAGATCGGTCACTGCGCACTGTAGGAAAGGTCACTGTTCCTTCATCATCACTTGCAGAATTGTGAAATAATTCTATTTCGCAGTTGGTTTTTAGTAGCCTGTTAAATAAAAAATAATGAGTTGAGAATGGCTGTCTGCATAGAACCTGGGTTGAGTAATTGTGTGTGCAGAGATCACCTCCAACTCAAGTGACTGCGATCTGTTGCCGACCACATTTAAACTCAATGTCTGAGAAGCCATGGCTCCCTTGTGTAATGCAGTGCTCTGCTCCTTAATCACATTACTAAAGTCGGATGTACATTATGGGTCACTTGTGAAAGCGGTGAAGCTCCAGTGCACAGAGAGAGCTGCAGTTCTGATTTGATTTACATTTTAACATGGGATAAACATCCTTCTGAAGCTGCAGCAGAAGTCTATTGATTTTAAGGAACTCTGAGATTATTAAAAGAAGCAAGGCAAGGCAAGGACATTTAATAGTACATCCCTGGAAATCAATAGCTAAATTGGCATACATTCAATGTGACTATTTCTTCAAATTGAACCCAACATTTGGGGCACTGCACCGTAGATTTCCACGGTATCATAAGTACCACATTTCAATGATTAAGCTTTACATTGTTAGTGCATTAGTTAACACGAGCGCAAAATAGGAATTCACAGCTGCATTCAATTGCACATGAAGAATTTGATAGAAAATCTATTAACTAACGTTCCCAGGGTAACTGAGGCACAGAACTTTTGAGATATTGAGGCAACAGGACGATCAACTCTCCATCTGTAAACCTTCACACCCACATTTCTAATACATGCTCTCATAGTGCAAAGCCCCTCTCGGGAGTACTACGTTGTTTTGTATACCTTGCAGTGTGTTCTTTGGGCCACTCTGAAGGGCTTTGAGGTGATCACTTGGTGTCATGTGTATAAAATCACGAGAGGAATAGATCGGGTAGATGCACAGAGTCTCGTCCCGAGTATGTGAATCGTGGACCAGAGGACATAGATTTAAGGTGAAAAGGGGTAAAAGATTTAATCAGAATCTGAGGGGTAACTATTTCACACTAAGGGTGGTGGGTGTATAGAACAAACTACCAGAGGAGGTAGTTGAGGCAGGGACTATCCCAATGTTTAAGAAGCAGTTAAACAGGTACATGGCTAGGACAGGCTTAGAGGGATACGGACCAAACACAGGCAGGTGGGACTAGTGTAGTTGGGGCATGTTGGTCGGTGTGAACACGTTGGGCTGAGGGGCTTGTTTCCACACTGTATCACTCTATGACTATCACTGGGATTTTGATGTTGCCAGCCAAAGGGTTAGTCCATTCTGGGGACAATCAGCAGAAGGTCTGAAGCCACTGGTGGAATCTGGCCTGACAGCCCACAGATTATGGGTGGCTGATAATGGACAAGATGCTTTATACATTGCGAAGGGGAAGGCCATTTGGTAATGTCTTATACTTTATAATCTTGAAAGATCAGGGCTCTCTCTCTCTCTAGGAAGCCATGACCTTATAAAGAAACTCTGGGGAAAAAAACACTGTTGGTTGAGGGGAGACCTGATAGAAGTTTATACAGATAGGGTAGACAGTCAGAATCTTCTTCCCATGATGGAAACATCAATTGCGAGAGGGGACGGCTTGTCGGTGAGAGTGGCAAAGTGTAAAGAAGATGTACAGTGCAATGTTTTATAGAGGCTGGTGGACGCCTGTAACACCCAGGATTATGGTGGTTGAGGCAGATATAATAGTGGTATTTAAGAGACTTTTAAATAGGCACGTGGACATGCAGGGAATGGAGGGAAATGGACCATGTGCAGCCAGATAAGAGCTGATCCAGGCATCATATTCACCACACACGTTATATTGTTCAGTGTTCTATGTTGTAAAGAGCTTTTAGCTTGTGGAAGGGTGTCAGCATATTCTACTAGTGGGACAGATCAAAGCCAAGGTCAGAAATATAGTAAAACTCCTATAATTCCGCATTCGATTGATGGTTCAGCTCATCCATCAATCCAGATGTGGGCCAGGGGTCCGGAGTACTGAAGGGGGCAGCAAAACATCTGGTGGGTGTAGGGTCTTCTCTGAAGGCCAGTGTATAGCCAGAGTTGGGGTCCATAGTGCTTGTATATTTCCCACTCCCTTTTAATTTAGTAAGTTCACATTCACTGCAACCTCTTTTCCAGCTTCCTCCCCCCGACTTCAATCAGCCTGACCCGAAACATCGCCTATCCATTCCCTTCCCAGATTCTGCCTGACCCGCTGAATTTCCCCAGTGCATTGTGTTTCCCTGGATAGTTCGTTATACTGCTAAAAAAGAAACAAAAGTGTGTCCGATTGCCATTAGGAATAATATCCAATAGGCTGGAAAATCTGCTGGTCTGGCGCCATTAAAGTCCCAAAGGTGCTGGATTACCAGTTTTATACTGTGTAAAATAGCCATGAATAAGTCTAATGGTGCATTCAGGAGTAGTTTGATCCAAAGGTTGGTTAAGTGAAGATGGTACATGGATTGATTTAAAGGGAAGATGGAACAAAAAGGAAAATAGGGGGGAATATACCAAGTTACTAACAAAAAGAGTGCAAGGTGGCTGGAATGGAGCAGGGATGGAGAATAAACAGTTTATTCCTGTGGAATAAATCTATGCAGTGATACCACAAGAAGAAAGCCTCTCCGGAGACAGGTTCAGCTGCCCTTCATTCACTACATATGGACGACAGATGGCACAATGGGCTAAGTGTTCGGCTGGCAACCGGAAGGTAGCCGGTTCGAATCCCGCTTGGAGTGCATACTGTCGTTGTGTCCTTGGGCAAGACACTTCACCCACCTTTGCCTGTGTGTGAATGTGTGTGAATGTGTGTGAGTGATTGGTGGTGGTCGGAGGGGCCGTAGGCGCAGATTGGCAGCCATGCTTCCGTCAGTCTGCCCCAGGGCAGCTGTGGCTACAGAAGTAGCTTACCACCACCGAGTTTGACTGAGGAGTGAATGAATAATGCGATGTAAAGCGCCTTGAGTATTAGAAAGACGCTATATAAATCCCATCCATTATTATTATTATTACATATCTTCCATACCTGAATAAGTGCACACTCTGCAAATAGGTCCAATCAAAATCTCAAAGTCATTGCAAACAAAGTTATAAAATACTGA
This sequence comes from Amblyraja radiata, assembly GCF_010909765.2. Lineage (NCBI taxonomy): Eukaryota > Metazoa > Chordata > Chondrichthyes > Rajiformes > Rajidae > Amblyraja > Amblyraja radiata. The sequence continues at coordinate 100,539,276 of NC_045960.1, forward strand.
CAGTTTTTCCAGAATTGGGTAACACCTTGTCACCGCCAAAAAATGGATCCACGCTTCTTATTATGCTGCTTATGTTGAAACAACCTTGAAACATCTTAAAGTAAATAAACAAATGAAAGACAATCTGCTTTATACAGTGCAAATATAGTAAAGTAAACTTATGCCCCTGTCCCACTTAGGAAACCTGAACGGAAACCTCTGGAGACTTTGCGCCCCACCCAAGGTTTCCGTGCGGTTCCCGGAGGTTGCAGGTGGTTGCCGGAGGTTGCAGGTAGTGGAAGCAGGTAGGGAGACTGACAAAAACCTTCTGGGAACCACACGGAAACCTTGGGTGGGGTGCAAAGTCTCCAGAGGTTTCCTAAGTGGGACAGGGGCATTAGACTCCAGGTTTTGGGGGAAAGGAGAAGTATTTATAGTTGTCAACAGGTTAGAGGAAACATTATGTGCATTAGATTTCAGGTACAACATGGTGAGGATTTGATGTACTTGATGTACAAGTGTCTGCTCTCTCTGCACCATTCCTCTCAGCCAGTACACCAGCGATATTGTGCCGAGAGGGTTACGTCAATAGTGGGATTAGTGTGACATCAGTATTAGTCCCACAAGGTGATTCCTACACAACAATGGAAAAGGTCATTGAAATCAACGTACGCACGTTGGAGATTTATTTCCAAACATGAAGCTTGAAAGAAGGAGCAGCTGAAGCAACCATCTCCATTTTATCCGTCATGAGTCTCAGACTATTAAAAACAAGTGGGTGCAGGTTTGAGCCACAGGGCCAGCTATCAAACAGCACACAACTTTAACATGCATCTTCCCTGCTCTTGCTTCATTTTGAATACAAAGCAGAAGATCAAATCTATTCTGGGTTCCCACAATTAAATATGCCAAAGACCTTGGAGAGGAGCTGAAGCGATGCACATATCTTCCATGATACATTGGAGTCACTCTGAATTACTGGCAGCTCCTCACAACAGTTGGCAAATACACAGTGAAGACAGCAAATGTTGTGGAGAAGCTTGCATGAACAACCTGGGAAAATTATGCTCCAACCCAACATTGATCCTAGTATTCACTGCAACTGCATTTCACTCCAGTGCCAAAGGCCTCTCACCTACCATGCCAAGACATTGGGAATGCCACCATAAAAGTGCGAAGAGGAAAATTTAAAGTCCGCACCACTTCTGCAGTGTCGTAGTGTCAATCATTGGCTACACATTAAGAAATGATCGGAATTACTTCAAGACTCCAAACAGATTGTGGATGTATTAAATTTAATGGGACCTAAGTCAAGGAAGCCTATCTGGTCACAAGTACATGAACTTTCATCCAATTTGATGCTGAAAACTAATAGTGTGAAAACTGGTCTGCAACGCCAGTGACCACCAACAATTTGGTCAAAGATCTGAGCGGCAGCCTCTAGGTTTCCAAATATAAATATCAGGCAGTGTGAATCATGCGCTTCTCGGAAATGCAGGGTATGCCAAATAATTGAAAAACTGGGCCACTGCGGATTTGCTGAATTACATTTATGGCGAGGTGCAGTCAGAGGCATATTGCAAACTCCTATCCTGAGCTTGTAGGAACTGAATCCACAGGGGCTGCTATCAAACCTTAACATGCATCTTCCCTGTTCTTGCTTCATCTTACATACAAAAGCAGAAGATAAATCAATTCTGTGTTTCCCACAATTAAAATATGCTAAAGGCCTTGGAGAGCAGATTAAATAGTTTTATTTTAATGGTACTTGACAGAGAAGCTCAAAGACTAAGATGGATTTCTTCCAGTAAATAGGGTAGGAAGCAATGTGAATGAAAGGATTGCTCTGTATTTTTGAAAACATGTCTTGCCCATCTCCTTTAAACAATTGCCTCCTTCCTAAGAAATAATGAGAAGTATGAGAAAAAAGTGCACGTCAGTTGATTAGATCGTGATGCTCAAAATTGTAACATCAGACACATGGTATTTGATCCCTCATGCAACTTAGACTATCCTGCCAGAGCAGAGTCCAGCAATGGAAATGACACACACAAAGTGCTGGAGTAACTCAGCGGGCCTTTACTTACCTCCAGTTCCCTCCCCTCTACTTTTAATCTGAAGAAGGGCCCCATCCCAAAACGTCACCCATCCTTTTTCTCCAAAAAATACTGCCTGACCCACTGAGTTACTCTAGCACTTTGTGTCTATCCTCAGTATAAAGCACCATCTGCAGTTCCTTTCTACACATGGAAATGATACGTCTGCCTTCCAATTTGTCAGTGTCGTGTGATGCAAGACTTTTTATAACCTGTATTCATGTCTCGGTTGCCTGAATGTCTGGATTTGTGCCATTTAACTAGAGATTTTACTTCGGAGTCACGTGAGTGACTACGTGAAGAACCCCGCCAGGACGCATGCGTGTCATATCGCTACACGCATTGCAACGAGTCACAGCAGGGGGAACGACGTTCCCCTTAGCGGCAGAATTAAAAGCCGGGAACAGCAGGTAAGGAGACTCTGCGTTCTTCCCACTTATTTTTCAGGTGGAAGCATGGACAGACCCACCAGAAGGAAGGCTGCGAAAAAGCTGGCGGGGGAGAACCGCGGAGTTGCGGGAAGCCAGCAGCAGCAGCAGCCGACGGCACGCCAATCTCCCGAAATGGGAACAGCTGTGCCCGACTTCGCTCCCGCACCGGCCAAACCTACACCTCAGCCGGGCGGGAAAGCGAAGCAAAAAACGGACCGATTGGCAGACTCCGATGAGTCTGACTTTGAGCAGCCGCGAGCGGCCAGTGCCCGTGAGCATTGGAGCCGGTTGGAGCGGCTGCAGGATCAGGAGCAGCCGCTAGCGGCCAGTGCCCATGAGCATTGGAGCTGGTTGGAGCCCGCTGGGGGAACAGGAGCAGCCGCGAGCGGTCAGTGCCCGTGAGCATTGGGGCCGGTTGGAGCGGCTGCAGGATCAGGAGCAGCCACGAGTGGCCTATGCCCGAGAGCATAAGAGCCAGTTGGAGTGGCTGCTGGAGGAAATACTCCAAAGTGGCAGGCTCCGGGAGATGGAGGCTAGCCACAGTGGGCAGTCAATAAGCCCCACAGCAGTACCCCTTGTGGGGCTGCACAGTGTTTCCCCCTCATCAGAGGGGAGCACGGAGGATCAATTCTGGGCTGACCCTCAAGAGGGGAGTGATCAACATACCCCTAGTATGCCTGGGGTGAAAGAAAATATGTTGGATATGGTGTCCCAGTTTATCCAACCTGAACAAACTGGCCAAAACTTGGAGCCGAAAATAGCGGCAAGCATTGACTACATGTCTTTTAACCAACTACAGGGACAGGCATTATCGGACACCATGGCACGACACTTACCACCAGGGAACTGCAAGTCGCTAAATGTTCCCAGTGTAAACCAGTGCATCTGGAAACATGTCGGGGCATCAATTAGAACCAGGGACTTAAAAATACAGAAAGTCCTAAAAGGCTTAACAGCAGGAATTACGGCTTTTGCCCTTACATTGAATGAGCCAAACATGACCCAAGACCACCAAGATGCACTGGCTTTACTCTGCAACTCACAATACGAGTTAAACAATATTAGGAAAAGTGCTATCCAACCGGCTTTAGACCCCAAATTTGCAGGCCTCTGCAAACCTGGAACCTCCAAACCATCAATGCTACTATTTGGAGGGGATTTATCAAAACAAGTCAAAGCACTGGACGAAGAGGCGAAAACCCTGGGGCTCATAAAAGCAGCATCCAAAAGCTACTACGGCCAAAAACATCACCCCTACGCAACCACCAGTCGGCCAAGACAATCTGGAGAAGATGCACAAACCAGGAACACCCAACATCGGTCTTTTTTAGGGCATGGCCCAGGCCGACCTTCCTGGAAAATGCACAAGCTCTCAACACCAACGCAACTACAGTACCCAGACAACGGCGCCTCAACGTCCTGCGGTGGATGCCGAAGGAAATAACACACCTACCACTGGTAACCATGGAGGTAGGTGGGTCTGGTTCCTTAAGAATTAAAGAGAGCATGGAAGTTGGTGGGAGATTACGATATTATTTGGATGCATGGAATAAGTTAACTACCGACACTTATATTCTAAGCAGTATCCAGGGTTATACCATAGAATTTATACAAAAACATAACCCTCCAGTTCAGCATGTACCGAACCGAATGTTCGTGCTCACAGGCATAGAAAAATCTAAAGCACATGCTGAACTACAGCGGCTTTATAAAAAAGGGGTAATTGAGAAAACCCAACACGAATCACAGGAATTCGTGTCCAACATCTTTATAAAAAACAAGAAAGATGGTGGTTGCCGCATCATCATCGATTTGACTACTTTGAATACCTTTGTACAATATATTCATTTCAAGATGGAAACCTTTGTTACTGCTAAGCAATTAATTTCCGAAGGCTACTACATGGCAAGCATCGATTTAAAAGATGCTTACTATACAGTACCCATAAGAGGTGACCACAGATATTATTTAAAATTCTACTGGATGGGTCAGCTCATGGCAATACAGGGCACTACCTAATGATCTAACATCAGCCCCCAGGCTGTTCACAAAAATTTTGAAACCAGCCCTAGCGTTACTGCGGAAACAAAAACACATGGTAATGGCATATCTAGATGACATACTTATTGTTGGCAAAACTTTGGAATTGGCTAAAATAGCGGTAACAGCCAACTGTTTGAAAAACTGGGGTTTATCATCCATCCAGTTAAATCTAAATTAACGCCTTCAGCAAAAATGGATTATCTGGGGTTCACCAGTAACTCAGTTCTCATGTCAGTGACTTTGCCGAAAGAAAAGGTTACAGCCTTAATAGAGGCTTGTAGCGAAATCTTTGACATCACCAAACCATCCATTAGACTGGTAGCTAGAATAATTGGGAAGATAGTGGCTGCATTTCTAGCCACACAATTCGGACCTTTACACTATCGAAATTTACAGAGAGCAAAAATAAGAGCACTCAAAATTAATGTGGCCATTTTGACAGACCAATGATGCTACCAACAGAGGCCATTATGGAACTAAAATGGTGGGACCATAACATCAGGTATTGTTCCAATCCAATAATTATCAGCAACCCGTCTATGGTACTACAAACTGATGCCAGTGCACTTGGTTGGGGTGCTACCAATTCCATCTCCAGCTGTGGAGGGAGATGGAATGCACAGGAGGCATCATTATTACAAATACTGGGCATCAACTATCTGGAAATGTTAAGTGCATTCCATGGCCTTAATTCATATTGTTCTGGGTTAAATCACCAGCATATTAGACTACAAATTGACAACACCACCGTGGTAGCATATATCAACCATATGGGTGGAAACAAATCGACATCATGTGACAATCTGGCCAACACAATTTGGCAATGGTGTATCCAGAGAGATATTTGGATATCAGCTACCTACTTACCAGGTAAACTAAATTTAGTGGCAGACACCAGGTCACGCAAATTCAATGAAAACACTGAATGGATGTTGGATAAAAATGTATTTGCTGAAATTACAGCACGGTATGGAACACCAGATATCGATCTTTTCGCATCCAGGCTCAATCACCAGTTATCAAATTATGTTTCATGGGAACCAGACCCTGGGGCAGCGGCAACAGATGCATTTTCGATGCATTGGGGGAAATTGTTTATTTATGCATTCCCTCCTTTCTGCCTCATCAGTCGGGTATTAAGGAAAATACAGCAAGACTCTGCGTCTGGTATTTTGATAGTATCCGATTGGCCTACTCAACCATGGTTCCCGGTGATAGTAGACATGGTATTAGAACCTATGTATCACCATCCATCATAGACCTAATTTACTGGTCCATCCAGTAACTAAGGAAAGTCACCCATGTCATAATTACACAAACCTATTAATTTGTAGAGTTTGAAAGCACCTCTACTACACCTGGGACTGACTGGACCGAACAGTTGATATGATTGCATCGGCCCACAGACAGTCCACCAAAAAACAGTACTTGGTGTACATCAAGAAATGGGGAAAGTACTGTCACAACAACAACCTCAACCACAGATCAATCAACATCCCGTCTGTTCTGGAATTTCTGGCTAGCCTTCATTACGATGAGGGGCTCAGCTACAGTGCCATCAACTGCACCAGAAGTGCTCTATCAACATACATTGTGGCAAGGAACAGAGCGGCATTCTGTAGGGACACACCCCCTGGTAACCAAACTCATGAGGGGCATTATCAATACTAATCCCCCGAGAACCAGGTACACCCAAATTTGGGATGTGAGCTTTGTACCGACCATGTTGAGAAACTGGTCTCCACCTACAGCTCTGTCCCTACAGAAACTAACAATGAAAACGGTTATGCTGATGGCCTTGGTCACAGGCACAAAGGGTCCAGTCACTACAAAAACTAAGGCTGGACAACTTGACTATTTCATCTGGGAACTTGACTTTTCATATCCATGAATTAGTCAAACAGAACAGACAGGGGTCAGCGGGGCTAAAAATAGATTTCAGGGCCTACCCGACGGATGATCGTCTCTGTATAGTAACTCACCTACTATTATATAAGGAATATACAAGGATCATCAGAGGCAAAGAAATGGCACTTTTAATCAGCTACAAACAGCCACACAAAAAAGTGACAGCCCAGACCATCTCAAGATGGCTAAAACAGGTCCTAATAAAGGCTGGAGTAGACACTAACATTTTAAAATCTCACTCCACCAGGGCTGCAGCTACATCAGCCTGGGTATGGAGAGAAGGCAGGTACGGGATATTGAGTTGGATGATCAGCCATGATCATATTGAATGGCGGTGCAGGCTCGAAGGGCCGAATGGCCTACTCCTGCACCTAATTTCTATGTTTCTATGTTTCTATCAGCAGCAATGCAGTTGGATGTTCCAATGGACCAAATCCTCAAGACAGCAGGATGGTCAACGGAGAGAACTTTCCAACGATTTTACAATAAACCAGTCATTGAACCTGGAACCTTTGCAGAAACACTTTTAAGTTCTGTAATATGATTTTACCCATAAATAGGGGCTATGATTTGGAGTTAATAATTTTCAGTTGTTTCTATATCGTATTGATATCTAATTATGTTAACACTATTCTCCCCATAATCAAGCCAGATGTGATGCATGGACTCGTTTCCACGGCATGAAATCACAGAGCTTTAAAATCTTCACGTAGTCACTCACGTGACTCCGAAGTAAAATAGTAAGATTAAACGAGAACTTACCAGTTTGAAGTTTGATCGTTATTTTATGAGGAGTAACTTTGAGGGAATACGTGCCCTCCGCTCCCACCCTTGATCATATACTCAACTGGCATCTCTTCTCTAATCTTACTATGTTTAGTCATTACAGTTATCTGTGATTTCATACCGCTGCTTTGAAGAATGACACGCATGCGTCCTGGCGGGGTTCTTCACGTATTCCCTCAACGTTACTCCTCATAAAATAACGATCAAACTTCAAACTGGTAAGTTCTCGTTTAATCTTACTATTTCTGACTACAATCCACTTCCTATGTATATTTCAAATACTTGTGCATATAATTATGAGAGGATTAGATTTAGGTGGATTTTGCCAGGATTAGAGGGTGTGAGTTATAGGGAGAGGTTGAGTAGGTTGGATCTCTAATCCATGGAGCGCAGGTGGATGAGAGGAGATCTTATAGAGGTATACAAAATCATGAGAGAAATAGATCGAGTAAATGCACAGAGTCTCTTGCCCGGAGTAGGTGAATCGAGAACCAGAGGACGTAGGCTTAAGGTGAAGGGGAAAAGATTTAATAAGAATCTGAGGGGTACATTTGTCACACAAAGGGTGGTGGGTGTATGGAACAAGCTACCACATGAGGTAGTTGAGGATGGAACTATCCCAATGTTTAAGAAGCAGTTAGACAGGTACATGGATAGGACAAGTTTGGAGATATGGACAAAATGCAGGCAGGTGGCACTAGTGTAGCTGTGACATGTTGGCCGGTGTGGGCAAGTTGGGCTGAAGGGCCTGTTTCCATACTGTATCAGTCTATGACTCTATGACTCCAAATGCTTATGATGATTCAAGTTCCCATTGCACAAAGAACAGATGCTTGATCCAGTATGATACTCAAGGACATAATGTCTGTGAGCTGTTGATAGCCTGAGCTTTGTTTCAGGGTTGTGCATTAATTCAATGATGGCTGTACAAGGCACAGGAACCAACTCACTGTAAAAGGATGATGTCAGGTGACCTCTGACAGAAACCCAGACAATCCAGGTGTGGACATAAAACTTCAAAATGGCACACACTGATCGTAACACTGTTCCTTCCCACTGTATTTCGAGAGTTGAAAGCCACGAGAAGAGATTTATTTCTGGCTCTGAGATAAAGTGTCTCATTGAAGATTACTAACAGAAAGCTTTTAGGTTTAATGTCAAGGCAGCTTCCTCACCTTGGAGAGAATCAGTTGCAAAGCACGAGTACAAACAAGTATCAGACAGCTCAAAAGTTTTTATCAAAGAACTTGACACCTTTAGGAAGTGACAAATTTCTGTAAAGGTTCTGGAAATAGATCACAAAACAGAATCTTTCTCCAAAGCTCCCTGTCTGGGTGTCACTCTCTTACCGATTAAGATGGATGTAAGTTTAAAATGCACTTCGAAGCATTGAGTACAAGTGTCAGAGCTAGGCACTTTCAGCATCTTTCCCCTCCATGTCAGACAACCAGCTGCACACTGGAGGAGTGATTTTCCTGGTGTAATTAGATGTGATAATCACAGAATGATTATCAAGGGAGGCACGGTGGTGCAGCAGTAGAGTTGCTGTCTAACAGCACCAGAGACCCAGGTTCGATCCTGACTACGGGTGCTGTCTGTACGGAGTTTGGACATTCTCCCCGTGATCTGCGTGGGTTTTCTCTGAGATCTTCGGTTTCCTCCCACACTCCAAAGACATACAGGAGTTGATGAGGGTAAAGCAATGGATGTTGTATATATGGACTTCAGTAAGGCCTTTGACAAGGTTCCTCATGGAAGGTTGGTTAAGAAGGTTCAAAGGCTGGGTATTAATGGTGGAGTAGCAAGATGGATTCAACAGTGGCTGAATGGGAGATGCCAGAGAGTAATGGTGGATGGTTGTTTGTCAGGTTGGAGGCCAGTGACTAGTGGGGTGCCACAGGGATCTGTGTTGGGTCCACTGTTGTTTGTCATGTACATCAATAATCTGGATGATGGTGTGGTAAATTGGATTAGTAAATATGCAGATGATACTAAGATAGGTGGGGTTGTGGATAATGAAGTAGATTTTCAAAGTCTACAGAGAGATTTATGCCAGTTGGAAGAGTGGGCTGAAAGATGGCAGATGGAGTTTAATGCTGATAAGTGTGAGGTGCTACATCTTGACAGGACAAATCAAAATAGGACGTACATGGTAAATGGTAGGGAATTGAAGAATGCAGGTGAACAGAGGGATCTGGGAATAACTGTGCACAGTTCCCTGAAAGTGGAATCTCATGTAGTTGGGTGGTAAAGAAAGCTTTTGGTGTGCTGGCCTTTATAAATCAGAGCATTGAGTATAGAAGTTGGGATGTAATGTTAAAATTGTACAAGGCATTGGTGAGGCCAATTCTGGAGTATGGGGTACAATTTTGGTCGCCTAATTATAGGAAGGATGTCAACAAAATAGAGAGAGTACAGAGGAGATTTACTAGAATGTTGCCTGGGTTTCAGCAACTAAGTTACAGAGAAAGGTTGAACAAGTTAGGGCTTTATTCTTTGGAGCGCAGAAGGTTAAGGGGGGACTTGATAGAGGTCTTTAAAATGATGATAGGGATAGACAGAGTTGACGTGGATAAGCTTTTCCCACTGAGAGTAGGGAAGATTCAAACAAGGGGACATGACTTGAGAATTAAGGGACAGAAGTTTAGGGGTAACATGAGGGGGAACTTCTTTACTCAGAGAGTGGTGGCTGTGTGGAATGAGCTTCTAGTGAAGGTGGTGGAGGCAGGTTCGTTTTTATCATTTAAAAATAAATTGGATAGTTATATGGACGGGAAAGGAATGGAGGGTTATGGTCTGAGCGCAGGTATATGGGACTAGGGGAAAATACGTGTTCGGCATGGACTAGAAGGGTCGAGATGGCCTGTTTCCGTGCTGTAATTGTTATATGGTTATATGGTTATACAGGTTTGTAAGTTAATTGGCTTGGTATGAATGTAAACTTGTCCCCAGTGTGTGTAGGATGGTGTTAATGTGCAGGGATCGCTGGTCGGTGCAGACTCGGTGGGCCTAAGGGCCTGTTTCGGTGTTGTATTTCTAATATAAACTACACTTGTTTGTCAAATCAGCCAAGTGTGAGCTCAGAAACTTCTCTCTTTGGCTTCCCTTGAAATGACAAAGTTATGTCAAGCTCATGCTGGAAGCCAGGAAGCTGCAAGTAACCTCCTGCTGGGACTGACCTTTAATTCAATGATAAAGTTATCCAACTGGTGCAGGAGGATTTCAAGCAAGGCTGTCTTCCACATGTACTTGAAGGTCTAGACAAAATATTCACAGAAAAAAAGCTACCACTGATGACTACCTTTAGGGCAATCCGGTGGATTGAAGACCCTAAAACAGGTGGATAGGGGTTGAGGGGGATATAAATATCTCATATGACTAATGCCTCCACCAAGCATCACATTTTTTGTTTGGAGGCGAGCCCAAAGTGAGGTAATTTCCAGTTTCAGTGAGACCCATTCCCAAACAGTGATGCCGTCGAAATAAATAGGCATGCCAAAATCAACAGCACACAGGAAAGATTGAATTCTCATCCACACCATTTTACCCACTGGGGAAACCTCACCCCTTTCAACCCCTAAAGTCCTACATTGCCAATTCCCACTGGAGATGGGCAGCAACAGTAGCACACGCTAGAAAAAAGCTGCAGGCTTACTGCTCCAGAGACCGGGTTCAATCCTGTCCTCCAGTGCCATCTGTGTGGATTGTTGATGTTCTCCCCGTGATCGTTTGGGCTTCGTCCCCGCATGCCAAAAACGTGCAGGTCGTTGGTTTAATTGGTCACTGTCAATTGCTCTGAGAACGGACAGCGTGGGAGAATCTGGGGGGACGTTTATGAGAACATGGAGCAAAATTTAAAAATGGGATTAGTGAAGACAAAAAAGGTGCTTGTTGGTAATGGGCTGAAGGGTCTGTATCTATGCGGTAACTCGTGCGGTTCTCTGACTTTATGAACAGGATGAGCTGCTCTGTATTTGTCTCAATGACAGTGGTTTTGGTAAAAAGAGGCATTTGTGATATAAAATATTTATATCCCCTTTCGGGGCTTTAAATCCACCAGATTGTCCTAAAGGAAGTCATCAAAACAGTAGCATATTTTCTGTGAATATTTTGTCTGGACCTTCAAGTACATATGGAAGACAGTCTGCTTATGATCCTCCAGCACCTGTTGGATAACCGTATCGTCAAATTAAAGGTCAGCCTCAGCAGGAGGTTACTTGTAGCTTCCTGGCTTTCAGCATGAATGTGACATAACTTTGTAATTTCAATGGAAGCCAAAGAAAGAAGTTTATTTATCTGTGTGGGAGATGTGGGGAAAGTCATGGACACTGAAGTGGCCTGCAAGAGATGAGTTTGAGTTTAGTTTCTTGTCACGTCTACAGAAAAGCATTTGTTGCGTGCTAACCAGTCAGCAGAAAGACCATACATGATTGCAATCGAACCATCCACAGTGTACAGATACATGATAAAGGGAATAATGTGAATAACATTTAGTGCAAGATAAAGGATGCAGATTGGTGTTCAAGATCCTATTAGGAGTGCTTGTCCAAACTCCTCCAGCACCTTGTTTTGTGCTCAAGAACAAGAGGCAAGACAGTTTAATTGTCAAACGCATCGGCAATGGAACAGTGAGTTCCTGCTGCACACAGAAGCAAACATATAAATATGCAATCACAAGTTACACCAGGTAACCAGAATACTAGTGAAAAACTGAAGTATGTAGTGAAATCAAATGAAAATTCATAGTAGACAGGCAGCATCTCAGGAGAGAAGGAATGGGTCGAGACCTTTCCTACAAAGTTCATAGTAAAGGGCATGTCCCACTGTACGAGCTAATTCAAGAGTTCTCCCGAGTTTCCCGATTCAAACTCGGAGAATTACGGTAATAGCCACTCGTAGTTACTCGGGGCTCTCGTGGACATTTTTCAACATGTTTCAACATGTTGAAAAATCTTCACAAGTCTTCACGAGTTTACCGCGTTACCCGAGTACCTGCTGTTAGCGTTACGATCCGCTAGGAGATGTCCCGAGCTCCGACGTACCCGCTACGCACATTCTATGTGCTTACCACGAGTTTGATTTTTTTAACTTGGGAGAGCTCTTGAATTACCTCGTGCAGTGGGACAGGCCTTTAAATCATTGTGGCTGAGATAGGGTTGTGGTTGGAAGGAACTGCAGATGCTGGTTTGAACCAAAGATAGACACAAAATGGTGGAGTAACTCAGCGGGACAGGTAGCATCTCTGGATAGCTGGAATGAGTGACGTTTTGGGTTGGTGTTGTGCAGTTTTTAAGAGCCTGATAGTTGCTGGGGAAAAGATGTTCTTGAACCTGGAGGTCATGGTTCTCAGGCTCATGGAGCCAATGGTAGTAGCAGGTGAGACTGTGGCGAGGGTGGTGTGGGTCTTTGATGATATTAGCTTCCTTTTTGTGGTAGCCCTCCTGTAGATCCCTTCGATGGAGGGGAGGTCAGTTCCCATGATGGACTGGGCAATTTCTACCCCTTCCACAGCCTCCTTCATTCCTGGGTGTTTGTCTTACTAAACCAGGCTCTGATGCAACCAGTCAGTATACTCTGCTGTACGCCTGCAGAAGTTTGATAGAACATTCAACAACATACTGGTATCTGCTGTCTCCTGTGTCACCAACTTTCCAGAGTCGCTGCCAGCCTGCTAATGATTTACAGGGCTTTGCTTCTGTCTTTGAAGATCCTAATCGAGGCGTTTGAGGAGTTTTGGAATTTCAGCTTGTTACTGACAAAAGTTGTACAGTAGGAAGAATTGTCCAGGTAAGGTCTAGGAACCTCATTGATTCACAGTAAATGTGCAGGAACCTGATCCATCATATGCCCTGTGTTGCATGCTATGGAGAGGTGGTGGATGGGGCTGAGCGCACAAATGACAACCCGTTTGATCACTTCCACGTGATTTGCATCCTACAGAATTGTAGTGGCTTGAGAAAGAACCATGGTGAAGCTGCTGCTGCTTCCCAGTTCTGGACAACAGTCCTGATAACAGTGTTGAGGTGGTGAGATATTAGCAGCACCTTTCATGGTAGCAGGGGCTGCAGGTGTGGGAGGTAGTATCAGAGTAGCCGAGGTTAGTAAATGCAGTACATGCTGCTGATGGTATACACTGCAGCGACTGTGCTCCGGAGGTGGGGGAAAGGTTTAGTGCAATGTTAAACAAGCAGGCTGCTTTGTCCTGGATTATACTCAGCTTCTTTGGAGTTATTGGACCCGCACTCATCCAGGACAATGGAGAGTACTCCATCACAAGAAGATAGACACAAAATGCTGGAATATCTCAGCGGGTCAGGCAGCATCTCTGGAGAAAAACGATGGGTGACGTTTCGTGTTGGAACCCTTCTTCAGACTGAAAGTGGATGGGGGAAGGGTGGGGTCTGGAGGCAGGAAAAGGCGAGAATCAATCAAGGCCGGCAACAGGTGACCTTCCCCAGCCCGTAATGGCCCATTATTGGCTGGGGAAGAGGTGATAATGAGAGGGACACAGAGATGATGCCGTCACACCCCTGACTTGGGACGTGAAGAGGCAAGTCCCTCACCGACTTGCTCTACGATCTAATTTTCATATGGCTGGTCCAGTTGATTCTGGTAAGTGAGGACTTCCAGAATATTAATCATGGGAGGCACTGTGATGGGACTGCTGTTGAATGTCAAAATGGCTAAGCTCTCTATTGTTGGATTTCATCATCGGCTGGCCTTGCAGGTATGTGACATGGGCGTTCCTTGCCAGTTTTCAGCTCATGGTCAGGACTTGTCCAGACCTAACTGGACACAGGATTGAGCTGATTTATTTTCAGATCAACAAAGAAGGTACAGAGAAGGTTCACCAGACTGATTCCTGGGATGTCAGGACTTTCATATGAAGAAAGACTGGATAGACTCGGCTTGTACTCGCTAGAATTTAGAAGATTGAGGGGGGATCTTATAGAAACTTACAATATTCTTAAGGGGTTGGACAGGCTAGATGCAGGAAGTTTGTTCCCGATATTGGGGAAGTCCAGAACAAGGGGTCACATTTTAAGGATAAGGGAAAAAATATTTTAGGACCGAGATGAGAAAAATATTTTTCACACAGAGAGTGGTGAATCTCTGGAACTCTCTGCCACAGAAGGTAGTTGAGGCCAGTTCATTGGCTATATTTAAGAGGGAGTTAGATGTGGCCCTTGTGGCTAAAGGGATCAGGGGGTATGGAGAGAAGGCAGGTACAGGATACTGAGTTGGATGATCAGCCATGATCATATTGAATGGCGGTGCAGGCTTGAAGGTCCGAATGGCCTACTCCTGCACCTATTTTCTATGTTTCTATGTTTCTATGAACTGTTGTTTCGAAGGGAACAGCCAGCTTCCAACATGATGGAGGGAAATTTATTGATGGAGCAGGTGAAGATAGTTGGGCTGAGGGTGATGTCCAGATGATCTCCAACAGCCAACTCGCTTTTCTGAACATGAACGTCTGAACAGTAACTCCAGACAGGTAAAGGGTGTCTTCTTCTACTGGAATAGTTTGGCTAGTGACCCAATTAGCTCTGGAATTCAGTTTATCACTACTGTTGCCTATAGCCAGTCTTTGATCTATCCATAGTTCTTTGAACAAAGGTTTATTGGCAATGTTTTTCTGCACTATCCACATATCCTTTCCTTACAATGCAAAATGTTGATAAATGTATCAAAATGTATCAAACTTCCAGTATATATATACATATATATCCCGACCATATATATATATATATATATATATATATATATATATATTATATATATATATATATCTATATATATATATATATATATATATATATATATATATATATATATATATATATATATATATACATACATATATACACATATATATATACATATATATATGGTCGGGATATATATGGTCGGGATATATATGTCATGACTGACCATGGGTGATGCATCCTGGTCGGATGCAAGCCTGGGCGATATCATATGGAGGACAGGCTGTTGCCCCTGCAGCACGTCCCCCCTCTCCATGTCGCTGATCGATCCAAAGGAACAGCAGGACCATTACAGTTTGGCACCAGCGCCGTCGCAGGAGCTGCCAGAGCGAGGTTGTAGACAACGACCAACTGCCTTAGGGGCTCCGACTCCGGATTTTCTTGAGGTTTCCTCCTGGAGCCTTTTCCATGACTGGATATGGCCACAAGGCAGCGGAGGTTTTAAATCAGAGTTTTCCCTCTCCTAGATGGACTGCCTTCCCAGGCTGACGGGCCCCTTCTGCCCGAGACTCGTGGGGGCGGGAGTATATATATATATACTCCCGCCCCCACGAGTCTCATGGCTGGTGGGCTGGCAGTTGACTCATGACTATTCCTTGAAATTCCATTTCAAGCAGGGTGCAAGGCCACCAAATTCAAATCCATGTTCCTACCATTTCAAGCAGGGTGCAAGGCCACCAAATTCAAGTGCAGTTTCTTACCACTATGAGGGGGCGCTGTCCTGTGCGCGGCTGCCCTGCCAGCAGTTGTCTGTCTTTTCACCGTTTTATTTTTATTTTTAGTTAGTTAAAGTGTTTTGTTTGGAGGTCTAGACTTTTTTGTGTGGGGGGTGGGGGGGGGGGGGGGGGGGCAACTGCCTTTCAGGGTCCCTACCTGGTCGGAGAGGCAGCTTTTCTCCGGGCTGCAGCTTCTACCCGTCCTCGCGGCCTACCAGCGGGCCTGGAGCGGCGTTTCCTGTCACGGACCGCCCAGAACCTCGGCTTCGGCGGCGGCACAGCGCTGGAGCGCTATCGTGGTGCGGGCGATGCCTTGCCTGGGTCGCCGCGCTGGAGCTCCGGTGAGCTGAGACCGCCGGGTAAAACATCGCGGAGCTGCGGGACTGTGGAGCAACCAGCTGCGGGCGGCGGCGCTGAACTTAACATCGGGAGCCTGGGATCTCTAGATGAGATCGCCAGTTGTGGAGCTCCAACCGTCGCGGCCTTGTCGGCTTTGGAAGCCGCGGCCTCCAGTACGGAGGCGGCCGTTCCAGGGTTTCCAGGCTGCTGTGAGGACTCTCCCGACACCGGAGCACCACCACTCGGCGAGAACGGCCAGGAACATCGGGCCTCCGTAGAGGCAAATGTGGAGGCCTCAATAGGCCTGACTATGGGTGAACTGGGGTTGGGGACTGGACTTTGTGCCTTCCCTCATGGTGGGAGGATGTGTTTAAGACTCTCATTGGTATTATGTCTGTATTCTTTTTGTGCGTGCTGCAAAATGGCAAAAAGCATTTCACTTCATTACACCTGTATGTGAATGTGACCAATAAAATACCTTTGATACCTTTGATACTTTGAGTAGGGTGCAAGGCCACCGAATTCAAGTGCTGTTTCATACCACTTCAAGCTGAATCCATGGCCACCAAATTCAAGTGCAGTTTCATACCATTTCATGCAGGGTGAAACCACCATAAAACCACACAAAACACTAAATTCACAGTTCAGTGGACATACAATACAATACAATACAATACAATACGGTTTATTTGTCACATTGCACATAAGTGCAAGTGAAATGTGTGTTCAGTTGATTCACAGCTCAGACAGAGTCATGACCTCTTCCTCCCCCATCATGCAGAGACTGAGCCACACCCACACTTCCGGGTTTTATAACCCCTCCCCCTCCCACCGGAAAAGATGAGGCTTTCAGGGCGTGATTGACAGGAGAGAGATTCTCAACATTTTTTAAACACTAATAACACTTTTATTTTTCAGTGATGGGAAGAATTATCTGCACCTGCTCAGCGGAGGGGGGACTGAGTAAGATGGCCAAAAATCACAGCCGTAAGTGGTAGCATTTTATCTTAAATCAATATACAGTGCAAACAGGAAGTAAGTGCATTTGCAGTAGTGCCTTTTAACTTCAAGCCAAAGCACCCAAGCTGCCATTTGCAGTAAGTAGTGCCTTTCAACTTCAAGCCAAAGCACCCAAGCCACCATGTGCAGTAAGTAGTGCCTTTCAACTTCAAGCAAAACTCCCAAGCGACCATTTGCAGTAAGTAGTGCCTTTCAACTTCAAGCCTAAGCTCCCAAGCCACCATTTGCAGGAAGTAGTGCCTTTCAACTTCATGCCACCATTTGCAGTAAGTAGTGCCTTTCAACTTCAAGCCAAAGCACCCAAGCCACCATTTGCAGTAATTAGTGCCTTTCAACTTCAAGCCAAATCACCTGCCACCATTTGCAGTAATTAGTGCCTTTCAACTTCAAGGCAATACACCCAATCCACCATTTGCAGTAAATAGTTCCTTTCAACTTCAAGCTAAAGCTCCCAGGCCACTATTTGCAGTAAGTAGTGCCTTTCAACTTTAAACCAAAGCTCCCAAGCCACCATTTGTAGTAAATAGTGCCTTTCAACTTCAAGCCAAAGCACCCAAACAACCATTTGCAGGCAGTGCCTTTTTACTTCAAACAAACCATATTTTCATTTTCAAACCACATTAAGGGTACTCACAGTTGTGTAGACATTTGTTCAGTGTTATTCAGAGCTCATAGAGACGTGACCCTTGGCTTCATCCATCTTGTAGAGACTGAGTGAGGGACACCACTTCCTGGTTTTATCGTCCCTCCCCCTCCCTCCAGCAGGTGCAGCAGATAGAATGGTGATTTTTTTTAACTTCAAGCCAAAGCTCCCAAGCCACCATTTGCAGTAAGTAGTGCCTTTCAACTTTAAACCAAAGCTCCCAAGCCACCATTTGCAGTAAATAGTGCAATTCAACTTCAAGCCAAAGCACCCAAGCCACCATTTGCAGTAAGAAGTGCCTTTCAACTTCAAGCCAAATCACCCAAGCCATCATTTGCAGTAAGTAGTGCCTTTCAACTTCAAGCCAAAGCACCCAAGCCACCATTAGCAGTAAGTAGTGCCTTTCAACCTCAAGCAAAGCACCCAAGCCACCATTTGCAGTAAGTAGTGCCTTTCATCCTCAAGCCAAAGCTCCCAAGCCACCATTTGCAGTAAGTAGTGCCTTTCAACTTCAAGCCAAAGCACCCAAACAACTATTTGCAGGCAGTGCGTTTTTACTTCAAACAAACCATATTTTCATTTTCAAACCACATTAAGGGTACTCACAGTTGTGTAGACATTTGTTCAGTGTTATTCAGAGAGACGTGATCCTTGTCTTCATCCATCTTGCAGAGACTAAGTGAGGCACACCACTTCCTGGTTTTATAATCCCTCCCCCTCCCTCCAGCAGGGGCAGCAGAGGGAATGGTGATTTTTTAAAACACATTAATATCTCTCTGATTTTTCATCGATGGGAAAAATCCTCCACACCCGTAAGGCGGAGAGGGGCTCTGAGCAAGGTGGCCAAAAATGACGGCCGTATGTGGTGGCGTTCTGTCGGAAATCGCAGCACAGTGGGCCAAAAGCGGTCAAGATCAGAGATTTAGTAATAGATATATATATATATATTTAGGAAACTGCTTTTGGTTGTCAGTTCTTTGAAGTGAAACTGAATGATCAGGTGCTTTTCGAGGAATGGAAAACTTGGACACTCCTCTGCTATTTACCATGCAGGAAAATGTGCTGCTATTTCAGCTTCAGTGTTAATGGACCATTGAGGGACTGGGTGTGGTGGTGGTGCTTGAAGAAGGTTAAATGTCGATATCCCTGGGACACAATCTTATTCTAAACACTTAATCATTACATCAAAAAAAATGTCACTGTGTCTGCGTACTCATGACAATAACCCTAACTAAATTAAACTGGACTGGACTAAACTAAGCTACTTGGGCAGAAAGTCAAACTCAGAACTAACCAGTCTAAATTGTTCTGTCTGCATTGAGCTCAGGAGAATCGTTGATAGGCCTTTGATAAGACTACAGAAATATTGGCTATCATACCACGCATGCTCCGTCTGGTTCTTTACTATCAATTGGTCCAGATCTGCAGCACATTCTCCATCTATCATTTATTTTATTTTCTTCTTTAAATTTTAATCAAATGTTTTAATCAAATGCAGCAGTTTGGTGTGATCTGTGAGGCACTGCTTCAGTCACTCATCCAGGCAGTGTCTCAGATCACAACAAATTGTTGCAGTAAATAATTAACTTCTCCTCCCCAATGCTAACTACCATAACATGCCCACTGGTTATTAACCTGTAGTGAGGCGCACCATATGATACACATTGCAGAATGATGTGTAAAATGATCTACTATAATGTGTACAACGGTGTGCTGTAACATTTTCACTGTAACATTGTGGTGTCACTACTAAAATCTTATTCATCAAATTATTATAGCAGCAAGCCAACTGAAGTTCAAAGACAGCCTAGAGAAAGATGATGATCAGGACTTAAGCCAGCAGGAGATTCCTGCAGGGGATGTGGGAGGGAAGTGAATGCTTTCATCAAGGGATCTGGTGCACTGAAACAAAATAAATTTGAGAGGAGTGTTTATCCACAATCGGCATCGCTAAAGCTACTGCACTTGCCTTTTCAGTCGTTTGAGGTTATTAGAAGAGTCATTCTCAGGCTGAGCCATCATACACAACAAGATGACCACCCAGTGAAATGTTCCATTCATCACACTGATAATAATGGATACAATCATAAAAGATACCCCACTCAAAATAATCCCACACAGATGATTGGTCTAATTTTTAGGAATATATTAGATCAAATGCCATACCGTCTCCTGAATATTGTCAGTGAAATCAAGAGTTAGGAGCGATGCTTGACAGGTGATTCCTCATAACATTTCGAAAGCCAAATTACTCAGTGAACTTTCTGTAGGATCTGCAGGATCTAAAAATAATACATGGAGAATGAATACACATGGAGCATCTTTCAATTTTTTGCCTCACTTAAACCGGACAACAGCAAAACCCTTGAAATAACTGGATCAAGACATGTTTTAACCCATTTGCCACACTTTAACAATGACTTTGCTGACATTTGTGACGGTTAAAGCAGGCCTATGTTGTGTTTCCAACTCATGTAACAAGCACTTCATGGAAGTTGAGAATCACAGAAACAGATAACGTCCATTCAGCCACTTTGATTCTGCCACCTTACTACCGTTCCCTGGCTATTTGGCAGTGGCTCAACATTCATCAGATTCCACCAATCGCACCCTTTTGTGTGTTCCATTTATGACCTTGGTGACCATCTCCGACCATCTCTCCCACACCCGACTCATCCCCTCCTTACTTGGATCCACCTCTCACTTGTCAGCTCTTGCCCGATCCTTCCCTCACCTCGTTCTACTAGCTACTATATTATTGGCGTATTGTCAGTGTTTCACTGTCATCTTGTACCGAGCTACAGTGAAAAGCTGCTTTGTCCTGGTCCAACTGTCCAGCTAAATCATACCATATGTGAACACAATAACCCTTATACAAGGACAACTGGCGGAGCAAGGAGAAAATAAAGAACATGCAGAAATAGTGTTGCAGCTACGGAGAAAGTTAGTTAGTTTAGTTTATTGATACGTGTACCAAGGTACAGTGTAAAGTGCAGATCAAAACAAGTCCAGGTTTGCAAAGAGGTACATTGGGAGATTGGGGCTACACCCTTAGCTTGTGAGAGGTCTGTTCAAAAGTTTAATAACAGCAGGGAAGAAGCTGAATCTTTAAAAAAAAATTGATGTTGCATACTTTCAAGCTTTTGTATCTTCTGCCCGACAGGAAAGGGAAGAAGTGGGAATGACCGAGGCATAGGTGGTCCTTGATTTTGTTGGCTGCTTTCCAAAGGAGGTGCGAAGTGTAGATGGAGTCAATGGAGGGAGGAGGCTAGTTTGCGAGACTGATTATCTGCATCTACAACTCTTGGACAGATTAGTTGCAAAATCAAGATGTGAATCATCCTGATAGTATGCTTTCTATGGTGCATCTGTACAAGTTGGTGAGAGTCATTGGAGACATGCCAAATGTCCTTAAAATACACCATCAGCCTGTGGAAGAGCCCTAACCAATAACATTGTTTATCCAA